>NC_056735.1:1209281538-1209323662 GCF_019279795.1 Protopterus annectens
AGTACCCTACGCCCTGACCGACGTCAGCCATACTTTGGTATTCGGGCCGACTGGACAGCGGACTACCCAATAGTTAGGACTGCAGCAATGTGGAATGAAGAACATCACCCGACTTAGGCTGTCTGCTAATATGTTGGTCCGTCCCAGAATGTGCGTTGCTATCAGAAAGCGGTTGGTGGAAATCGCCCATTCCCACACTCTCATGGCTTCTCGACACAGGGGGTAAGACCTGGTCCCTCCCTGTTTGTTTACGTACCAGACCACGGACATGTTGTCCGTGTGGATTGCAATAGTCCTCAGAGGTAGAAGGTGATGGAGAGCTTGCAACGCCAATAGCACTGCCCTCATCTCTAGGACATTGATATGCAATGCAGTCTCTAGAGGAGTCCACGTTCCTTGGACTGACTTCCCTGCATAATGCCCGCCCCACCCGAGGCAGGAAGCGTCCGTGGTCAACGTGGCTTCGACTGGGGGAATCACAAAGAGTCTCCCTTCTTTGAGATCGTCTGCCTGCAGCCACCAAAGTAGGGAGTCCCTGCATGCCCTGCTCAGAGGAATCGGCATGTCCAAAGGAAGGGTCACCAGAGACCATTGGACCTGGAGAGTCCACTGTAATACACGCATCCGCAGACGGGCATGGAGAGAAAGTCCGACTGCCGCCGACATAGATCCTAACGCCCTCAGGACTAATTCTGCTGGGGGGGTTGGGTTCTGAAGAATATCCAAGACTTGGCGGTACAAACTGTTTATTCTGGTTGGTGTGAGGACGACTCTGGAGATTCGAGTATCCAACCTGGCCCCTATGAAATCTAGGGCTTGAGATGGGCACAGGCAGGACTTCTTCAAATTGACTGAGATGCCCAATTGAGCAAACAGAGATAGGGCATAGTCTCTCGCTGTAACCAGAAGATGCTTGTTGGGGGCGGTGAGGAGCCAATCGTCCAGGTAAGGGAACACCTGAATGCCCTGGAGTCTCAGGTGGGCCGCTACCACTGCCATGACTTTGGTAAACACTCTGGGGGCTGAGGTTAGGCCAAATGGAAGAACCCGGAACTGATAATGACTGGCTCCTAGCCAGAAGCGGAGAAATCTCCTGGACCGTCTGTCCATTAGTATATGGTAGTACGCGTCCTTGAGATCCAACGAGCACATCCAGTCGTTCTCCTGCAGAAGGGGGAGAATAGATTGGAGAGTGACCATCTGGAACTTTTCCTTGGGTATGAACAGGTTCAGGGACGAAAGGTCTAGAATGGATCTGAGGTCCCCCGTTTTCTTTGGCACCAAGAAGAACCTGGAGTAATAACCCGATCCGGACTGATCTGGGGGGACGGGCTGGATGGCTCTCTTTCTTAGCAACTCTGAAATTTCTTGAGTTGCGGACTCCCTTTGATGGGGTGGAACATCGGGGAGATGTTTGGGCTTGGGGGGGGGTTGCAAGAACGGTATTGTGTAACCTCTGGATATTACCCGGAGCACCCATCGATCGTTTGTAATTGACTCCCAGCTTGATAGGTGCTCCGATAGTTGCCCCCCGACTGCCTCCAGAGAGGGATAGTCGGGCAAGCCCTCAGGGCTGTTGCGCGGGTCCCTCCGAGAAGGGTTCTCTAGACCCAAAGTTACGCGGGCCCCCTCTGCCTCTGGACCGGCGTCCACCTTGTCCTCCTCTGCCTCTAGAGGACGAGTTTTCCGCAGCAGGACGGGATTGCTGAGATTTACGGAACCACAGCTTCTTTTGCCCCCTCTGATTCCTGGAGAAGGATCTTTGGGGGTTCGAGAAGCGGACTCAGACGGCCGACAGCGTCTTCCCATCCTTCTCGCTTTGGACTAGCGTGTCGCGAACCGAAGAGCCAAATAAGGCCGAACCATCGTAAGGGGCGTTTGCGAAGGACGCCTTGAAGGGATCCGTGAAATCGCAAAGGCGGTGCCAGGAGTGCCGTCGCAAAACTACTCCTGCTCCGCTAGCTCTAGCGGCTCCTTCCGTGGCATGGGAAAGAAGCCGCATAGATGTATTTGATATGGACTTTAGAGTGGCCATTCGGGTTTCAAAAACCTTAGAGATGGACTCCGGAGGGGCTGCAGCGTATTCCTTAATTAAGTCACGCTGTAGCCTGATAGTGTGTGCCATGTAGTTCAGCGACCTTACAGCAAAGGTTGCTGAAACAAACATCCGCTTCCCAATACGGTCCAAAGCCCAGGACTCCTTGTCCGGCGGATGGACCGAAGAACTTTCCTGGGCAAGTTCTTTCTTAGTGGCAGCCGCCACCAACATAGCATCCACTGGTGCGCCTTTGGACCAAGGTGGTCTATCAGAGGGAGGGCTGAGGACCTTATCCGGGCGTCTAGGGATAGGCTCCACGGTGTTGGGCTCCTTCCAAGCCCTGGTGGTAATTAGGTCCACCAAGGGGTCGGCTGGGGGGGACACCCAGGAGGTAGATGGGCCTGCCTCAAAGGCCTCCAGAAATACGGACTCGTCCAAGGAGGGCTTTTGGGCCGACCACACCCCTCTTATACGCAACATCTCCATGATGTCTCCAAATGAGACATCTTCAGGGGGTGACCTTGGTGAACCCTCCGTATCCTCCAAATCCGTATCCGTGGTAATGGACTCAGGGGAGTCCAGGTGCCTCCTTTTGCACTGGTGTTTCCGAGGCACCTCTTCATCGGGCTGTCCGAAGAGGGCTCGTCCACCGTTTGGTGTTCCTCCCTGGGAACTAACTGGAGGCTTTGGGCAGGCTGTCCCGATGGACGGATGAGCGAAGACAGACCCTGATACAGTGGGGGCACGGGTGGATCCGAAGGCCCGGTCGGGGACCTGGATGACCTCGACAGTACCCTCTCCACTACCTCAAAAGCCGAGGGAGATTCACCATCACCAGCCTGAGAAAGTAACCTCCTCGGCTCCGAGGAAAGGATCGGGGTCGGAGCCGAAGCAATCAGATCCGAGGTAGCGGTGCGCTCCGGCCCCATCAGCGCCAAAGACACAACCACTCCCTCGGATCCGATACTCAACCCTCGGCCCCGAGAGCTTGGATCCGACAAGCTCGAAGGTATAGTCGGTGAAGACACTATCCCTGTCGGTGCCGACGTATCCCCGGATCCGAAAGGGCCTGGATCAGAAAACTCCGAGACCCGAAAACGGGTCGGAGAAGGAGCTATCGGGGCAAAAATGGGGGCTGCACTCCCTCCCAAAGCGGGGGGAGGCAAGAGCATCCCCATCTGCATCTGGGTCTGCAAAAATCTTCGCATCATCCGATCCATTTCTGCTTCGGAGATGCTTCTAGTGGACCGCGAAGAGGTAGTCGAAGCAGGCCGGGAAGGCCGCCTCGAAGACCTCGAGGGAGACCTATCCTCCGGCTCCGGAGAAAAGGAAGGTGAACGCTCCGTGACCGAGAGGACAAGGATCCGGAGACCCTCTCAGGAGATTTCAAAATCTTTTCAGGCGGAGCCGAGGGATGAGACTCGGCCCGCCTCTTAGAAGTATGACCCTCTCTCTCTCTGTGTTTCTTCTTCTCCCTGTGGGAAGAAGAACCAGACTCCACAGAGCTAGTACCCGAAAAGGGAGGTTGAGTCCCGGGTACAGCTGAGGGAGTAGCCGGCGCTGAAGCTACCGGAGTAGCCTGGATCCAGCTAGGAGAGGAAGAAGAAGCTGACTCCTGAGGGAGTTTTCCCGCCAGGATCAGCTTGTTCTTCCTGAC
This sequence comes from Protopterus annectens, assembly GCF_019279795.1. NCBI lineage: Eukaryota > Metazoa > Chordata > Ceratodontiformes > Protopteridae > Protopterus > Protopterus annectens. The sequence goes on from NC_056735.1 coordinate 1,209,285,234, forward strand.
CCTAAGTGCCCGAGGATTAAAGGCCGCACAAATCTGGCAGGCCTCTGACAAATGTGCTGCCCCCAGACACAAAACACACTGAGTGTGGCCATCAGCTGGGGAAAGCTTATGGCCACACTCAGTACACTTAGAAAATATAGCTTTAGATTCAGCCATAATTCTCTCACACACACACCCAAACACTAAGGGGGGGAGGGGAGAGACAAAAATTAAACTGAGGAGAAAAAGTTTTTTTTTTTTTTTAACGTGGGTAAGATAGATTAACGCTAAAAACAACACAAACACAAATTTAAATTAGAAACTAGCTTTTAGAAAAGGAACAATCTCACCAGGCCAGGAGCTCTTCACTGAGAAGCAACTGTCTTTAGCCGTGGCAAAAAATGATCTGGGGTAATGTGGTTGGTAGCAAGGGATTATGGGTAGGGGGGAGGAGCTAGGAGCTCGGATCTTGAAGCTTGGAAAGCTGCCGGTCGGATCCGAGGTCGGATCCAAATCCCACAGGTTGCAGATCAAATGAAGTAACTACTTCAGATATATATATATATATATATATATATATATATATATATATATATATATATATATATATATATATATATTATATATATATATATATATATTATATATATAATAACCATAAATTAATCTCACTGGAGATCCACATCCCGCCCCCACCCCCAGCAAAAAAGACCACAGTGAAGAACTTCTCAAAAGCAAACTTCACACTTCTTAAGATTGGAGTGGTATCCTTCAAGGCCCCCGAGCCAGTGGAAACCACAACCCACGCTGCTGAAACCCTTACAAATGCCTTCTACGAGCACCTCCAGGAATGTATGGATCAAGCAATCCCTAATAAAATCAAGACCCTTTCCACCAAAGGCAGCCGGTCTGGTGGACTCCAGCCATAAACAAACTCTACAACAAGAGGAGAAAGCTACCACATGACAGAGCAAAATCCTAAATGGGAAGGCATCTCTGATCAATACTAGCAAAAAACTGCGATCACTCATAAAATCATCCAAGGCCAACTTTGAGAGAAAAATCACAAAAGACAATCATAAAGCCTTCTTTAGCTATGTTAGAAACCTGGGTGGAAACTCCCAGATATGCTCAGAATTAGTCCGAAATGATAAAAAATCACTGAACCCACAGACACTGCCAACATACTGGCAGACAGGTTCAGTGCAAATTTCTCCCCTCCCTCCCCCCCCAAAAGAGAAAAATCTATCCCACCACAGTCTAGCCTCCCCAACATCTCAGATGCCCCGGTGAGGGCTGCTCTCTCTAAAGCAAAAACACAGCATCAATGGGACGGACGGTGTCCCCGGCTGTGTGCTACAACTCAATGAGGAACTAAACCCACACATAAGGCTGCTGTTTAATCTTAGCCTTACTACAGGATCGTGCAAAGAATGGCATACGGCAACTGTGGTCCCACTCCACAAAGGCGGTGCTTCTACGGACCCTGGAAATTACCGCCCCATAAGCTTGACGAGCCTTGTCTGCAAAGCTATGGAGAGGATCATAATGGAACTCATAAATAAAGACATTGGGGACCTACAGACACTAGATCCTACCCAATTTGGCTTTGTCAAGGGCAGATCCTGCCTCTTGAACTTGGTCGACTTTTTCAAAACAGTCACTAAGGCCATTGATGAGGGTAAGGCAGTTCACACAGCCTACCTTGACCTAGCAAAAGCGTTCGACACAATACCCCACTCGGGCATCATAGAAAAGCTCACCAGCTTAGATGTAAACCCTTATGTCACAAGATGGGTTGCAAACTGGCTCAAGCACAGAACACACAGGGTTAGAGTTGCTGGTGCCATGTCAGACTCTAAGCCGGTCACGAGCGGTGTCCCACAGGGCTCAGTCCTGGGCCCCCTCTTGTTCGGCATTCATTTTTCTGAAGTGCAGGCAAACATAGGGGGATTGTGGCTGACAAAATTTGCAGATGACTGCAAACTGGGCACCATAATTGACACTCCATCAGACACAGACATCCTCCAGAAAGGTCTCATAGAAATGGATAACTGGTGCCAGAGCCATGGCCTTAAGCTAAATGCCAAAAAATGTATAGTCATACCCTTTGGGAAAAAACAAGGTAACCCCTAATTACCACATAAGTGGTAATCCATTAAACACGGAAGAAGTTATCAGGGACCGGGGACCCAAGTTGACAGTAACCTCTCTTTTGACACTCACATTGCCAAAGTGGTTAGGAAGACCTTATACATTGCCCACCTGATCATGAAGGGATTCACATCCAGATCAGGAGAGGTCATTGTACCCCTGTACTCTTCACTTATCAGACCAATGATTGAGTACAACGCCCCATTCGGAATGTACCTTACCCGACACCTGCAGCAGTTGGAAAGACCCCAAAAGTTCCTCACCAAAAGGATAAAGGGGCTCAAACATATGTCATACGATGCCCGACTGAAGAAACTCCAGCTCTATTCAGTCGCATACCGTCTGCTCAGAGGTGATCTGTGCCTGACATACAAGGCCATGTCCAACCCGAATTAATGGACATGCTCCACCTCAAAAATCCAAATCCACCAGAGCCACGAGAGCAAGAGACTTAAACCTCAACACGGATATAAATAGGACGTGCTGGAGGGACAGATTCATCACCCAGAGACTCCCTACACTATGGAACAGAATCCCAGTTCATGTGAGGCAGAGCCCCTCACTGACTCTGTTCAAGAGAAATCTTGACGAGTGGATGGGAGATCGTAGGTTTACCCGGAATCATCTCTGTATCACTATTGGACAGAGGCACAGCAAACTAATGGGTATAGTATTCTCATCCTAAGGGGTGGTGAAAGCCACACACACTCTGGCTAGGCTTATAAATGCCCTAGGGCAGATAGCCTAGTATGAACCTATGAACCTATTTTATATATATATATATATATATATATTATATATATATATATATATATATATATATATATATATATATATATATATATTATATATATATATATATATATATATATATATATATATATATATATATATAAATATATATAAATATATATATTTTCCTTGAAGCAAGTTGGTGTTTGGAGTTAAACACCCTCGTATTGTTGTGACACAGCTGCAGTCGGCGCTGCATAGTATTTGCGCTTTCCTTTGAAGCAAGCTTCGGTGACTGGAGTCACACACACCCCTGTTTCATGTGAGATAGCCGCAGTCGGCGTTGGCTCGCATACGCACTATCCACTTCCTGGTTGTAGTCTTCGGATTCGACGGATGTTTACTGGTGTTGTGGAACGCCAATTTTTTGGAGCATTGGTTAAAAAAGATTTTTAAAGATTTCCAAGACTACCTTTATGTCTTCGAATTCAGGTACTATTCCTTTATGATAGTTGTCTGATTTCTACGTTAACCCACGCTACTGTTTTGAGCATTGCTATTTGTTTGAGTTTTCTCCTGGGAATTGAGTTCTACTACGAGTGGTTTTATACAAGCAGTACGTGGTGGAGTACTATTGTGGTTTGCAGCCTATATTATCAACTGTTACATGTTATATATTACTTATTGGGTTCGGAATACCGTTTACTTCACCACCTGAGTGCTTAACCGAACCCTTATTGTTTTACCATTGTTTTACGATTGTTCATGAGTGCTGCCAATACTGATTAAGACTTTTAAACATTCTGTTGAGTTGGTTTGTACTTTTATTTAAAGAATTATTATAGAACTACTTTTCAATTTAGTTCACCAACAACAGAGAGTACGTCAAAGATGTCTGGTGATCATTCACTACTTAGCGAGTTAATTAAAATTATTCAAAGTTACTCGCAAAATAGTGCACAAGAAGAGGCAGGGAATACTATACCCTGCGCACAGAGCAGCCCCAGAACCAGTGGAACTGTGTTGGAACCACAGGAAAGAGGGGCTCATGGGCCCCACAGAGAACCACTTACTACACAGGAAGTCAGGACTTTTTTCGAATAATAGTGGACAGCACAACATACTCCACCAGAGAGAAAATGATTTTACAAAATACCACAACATGGATTTCATCAGTTGGTTGAATAAATCATTTTCATACAACAATGCAAGAGAATCTGAACAGCACAACAACAACAATACCACTTACAAAGATAAATGTAAACATTTTAAAGTACTGTTAACTAAATACAAGGATTTGTCAGTGGAAAATTGGTATTTTAGTAAATGTCTCCATGAACATATTGTACCCAAGGGACTTAGAAATCCAAAATTTCCAAACAATATAAATTTTGAAACAGACAATGTATTATTTAAAGAAGTATGTGCTATTTTTAACGAATGTGGGTTATCTGTAATCAAAGTACTTATGAAACACAATGAAAGTAGAATGGAAAAAGACAAAATTATTATTGATAGACTGTATAAGGAAATATCTGAAGATTTGTTGTTTTCAATAGATGAGTATAAAAGAATATATTACAGAACCATACAGGATGTTGATGCTATTACAACACGTAATTACAATAAGAAAATCTCAAAATTGAGAAGGGATTTAAAAGACTACGAGTCTAATACTGCATACAGTGATAACACGTCCCACTATAGACCACACCAGTCTCGGGGTGTTAATCATTACACCAATGTACGTTATGTTGACCACAGTGGAGAGGGGTTACATGGGGAAGTAAAAAACAATGACGAGTACCACAACCAACACTTTGTTGGTGTTGTGGATGACTCTAGGGCCAATTACCAAGAAGGTTATTATATCAACAACTGCCCTTTAGAGGAACTTGGCCCGAGGAGGTCACAGCGGCCAAAAAACAGGACCCCACAACAATCTTATGCCCAGGTGGCGGGGGAATACCGACAAAACAGAAACTAAATACAAGTATAGTGGAAGTTGAGGTGAATGGGGATATTTCTTTACCAAGTTTTTACACTGATAATGATGATGAAAGTGTGTTAGTAAATTCTATTATTTGCTCATCCAATGATTTTAATATTTTTAATTTTACAGAATTGGAGATCAATGATACTTTTTTAAACTTTTCACTAAAGGCTTCACTTTTGTGCCACACCAAATACCTAGTATTAGCAACATACTACTGGATATAAAACTTTTCACAAGAAGGTTAAATTTATCTGTGATTTTTGAAAATAAGAAAAGTGAAAACAAGTTTAGAGGTATAAAAAGACGTAGCACATACAATCCACCACTTCAACATGACATTCAGAGTTTTGAGAATGTGGTTTGTAGTGTTATTAGAAGTAACTACCCTCATAATCACAATGCTAGACTGACTAATCTGACAGATGAAGAAAACGAGCTTCTTCAATCATTAAAAATAAATAACAAAGTCAGAATAATGAAACCGGACAAGGGGGGTGGTATGGTCATTATGGATCAATGGGATTATACCAGAAGAATGCCGAATATACTCAATAATAGTATCTAAAAATGAAATTAATATTTCGTATTCAAAAATTGATTATATTCTTGAAGATAATCTACTACAAGGCTTGTATGATAAAGACCTATTTGAATTTTTCAAAGTTAGTAAACCTGTTATTCCAGCTATCTTCGGCATCCCTAAAATTCACAAAAGTGTCAATGATCCCCCTATGAGACCGATAGTGTCAGCACAAGGCTCAAAAACACAGCCTTTAGCCATATATATAGATATTAAGTTAAAAGGTTACTATTTGAAACACCAGCATATTTTGATTGACTCATGGGACTTACTAAGAAAAATCAACAATGTGAATTACAGCGATGATATTATTTTTATAACCATTGATGTCAAAGACCTTTTTACGGTAATACCCCATGATAAAGGTCTAACATGGTTCGAGGAGACACTTTTGGAAATGGACTTTCTTGAACCTGAGGAATTTCGTATTATACTCGAAAACATGGAATTGGTATTAAGGAATAATTATATCTATTTCCAGGGAGAATATTATCACCAAATCGAAGGTGTGGCAATGGGAGCGGCATGCGCTCCCATTTATGCCAACATTGTCATGCTCTATTGGGAGAAGAATTATGTTTTTACATCTGAGTATTATCAACAAATGCACAGCTACTACAGATTTTTGGATGATATTTTAATTCTGTGGAAAGGTCCGGAAAAAGATATTTATAATTTTATCGAGTTTATTAATAAGAGTACATCATTCCTCAATTTTACATATGAGGTTCAAAAATCTGCAATTCACTACTTGGATGTCAAATTAAAGAAAGATGAAACTACATGAAAATACACATCTGCTATATATCGAAAAGAGTATTTTTCAAACGCATATTTTCATTTTGACAGTGACCACCCCCTTGTATTGAAAAAGAATGTCGTAAAAGGACAGATGATTAGGGCTTCTAGAATGACGAGTGAGGAAAATGAGTTTTTGAAGGAATTAACCACACTGTATAACATGTTCCTACAAAGAGGATATCCATGTGACTTGATTGAAGATACAAAAAAATGGGTTATAACACATAGGAACACTAGGTATACTCCACTACTGTGTAGTGGATCACCTAGTAGAAATTCAATGATCAACAGTGTGAGTAATACGTTAGATCACGTGCAGAGAGATGGAAGTCTAATGAAGAATATCCCATATCTGACTTTGACATACCATAATAACATCGAATGGTTAAGGAGAAGTATTAATAGTGTATGGGAAATGTTCAAATCTATGCCTACGAGGGCGAATGTTTTTAAGAACAAACTCACCTATAGTTATAGGAGAAATAACAATTTAAAAAATATACTAGAATACGGTAAGGATGGATCTGGTGTTGACAGTTCTTCAATTACTAGTACCAAGAGGGGGACTTTTAGGTGTAATAGATGCCCCCAATGTCCCTTTATAGCAGGTGAAAAATCTATTCATTTGCCTCCTGGTGAATCTAAAGGAGGCTGCCGAAGGAGAATCTAGAAAGGGGCTAAACCCCTGCCCCAAAAAAGGGTCGGAAGTTGGAAAGTATCTTGTCCATTCGAGTTTAGGAGCCAAAGAAATTATTGGCACTGTGGCTGGGGATGGTGCCGAGGCAAGTACAGTCATAGGAGCCAATGTCGGATCCAAAGACAGCACCAAAGTCAGTGATGCTGAGGTTGGAACCGAAACAGGGGTGAATATTATGGACAGCGCCGAGGGAGAAGCTACAAAGCCTGTTGCCGAAGAGGTCTGTGCCGAGGGCGCCGGCGAAGCACAGAGCCGACTCGGTTCCATAACTGACAGAGATGCAGGAACCGAGTGACTCCGTTTTTCCTTATTTTTTTTGGTCTTTGGATGGGGTGAGACCTCCGACCTAGACAGAGCCTCTGAAAAAGGTGTCTTAATTAAACCTTTTAAAATAAGCTTATGTTTACATTCTGCTAGTGTACGATTACTAAAACTAGCAGAGATGTCACAGTCAGCTTTAATATGATCCACGCCCAAACAGTAGACACAACGAGCATGTCCATTCGAGTTGGGCATCTTACGCCTACACTTGTCACACTGTTTAAACCCCAACTTAGCTCTGTCTGACATAGTAAGGCAACAAAGGCTATCCTATAGAAAGAACAAAAGAAGGGAGAGAAAAGGTGAAAGAATACAAACAATGGTATTTAAAAAAAAATACTACAAGTGGTAAGGAAGGGCCTATCAAAGGCAGGAGAGAGGGACAGTACCAGCAATGGTAGAAATTAAAATTACCACGGTAAAGGGTAGGGAATAGAAGTAGGTTATAGGAGACAGTGAGAAAAGGCTATAGTGACTAAAAAAATAAGAAATTTTGAGGAGTAACTATCTTAAAAATTACAATTTTCTACTTAGCTTTGAGAGAGATGGCTAGCACGTCTTACGAGGAATGCGGCAAACGAGATCTGAAGTAACTAGGAGAGGTGTTATGGGTAGGTCTTAGCTGAGAGTTTTTGGCTGGCGCAAGCTTGGAAATGGCAGTCTCTGTTTGACCACCTTAATATATATATATATATATATATATATATATATACATATAAGAGTGAGGGAGAGACACTGCATCCTTTAGCCCTTTTCTATGTAGCTAAAAGTGTGGAAGTCACTGAAATCTTAAACTTGACAGGGTACTCTCTGGCTCTTTAAACCATTTCTCAGTAACTGCACAGATGTCTGTATTCTTGAGTGTGAGGAAGACTTCAAGGGAGCATAGTTTTTTTACTTAGGCTCTTGGCATTTGGCAGTAACACCATGAGGTTCAGTTGAGTTGATTTTGCTGTGATGGTAGATTTGTCAATTTGGCATTGCCTAAAAAAGGAACTATAGGGGTGGATAATGTTTTAGACAATATTCGAAAGCCTAGGGGGAGGCGGTGCAGACCACCCTTGGCAAAGGAACATGGCCTGTCAACCATGTCCTCCCAAGTGACAAATATCAGATCCCCTTAGAATAGTACAAGAAAGACAGTCAGTTGTTGAAAAAAGAAGTTATGTACTCACCATAACGTTCCATCTGAGTAGGTAACTTCATTTGTCAGCAACCTGTGGGTATCTAATCCAATTCAGATCAGAGCCGGCAGCTTTCCTAGCAAATGATCAGAGCTCCAATCTCCTCCCCTACCCATAATGCCCTGTTACCTACCTCTAGTCCTCGAGTTTGCCATAATATCACAAAATACTACCATAACACAAGGAAAAACCACCTGAACATCCTAACCCTGATGTCATCTGGGAAGTGAAACACAATGATCCTTCAAGGACAAACTACAGGTCAGGGGGACGGAGAGGGTTGCTTGCTGACAAATAAAGTTACCTACTCAGATGGAACGTTATGGTGAGTACATAACTTCTTTATCTGAAGTAGTTAACTTCATTTGATCAGCAACCTGTGGCACAGAGTCCCCAGCTACCAACAACTTGGGAGGTCCTTATGGAAGGATATTCCGGAGCACTGCAGAGCCAAAAGATGCCCTTCCTCTGGAAATCAGATCCAATTTATAATGAGAAATGAAAGTATGAGATGAAGCTCAAGTAGCTGCTGAACAAATGCCATCCAAAGGGACCCTCGACCAGAAGGCCGCAGAAGTAGCCATAGAACGGGTAGAATGTGCCCGAACCCGAATGGGTTCAGGTCGACCAGAGCTTCTGTATGTGAGAAGAATGCATTGGGAAATCCACCTAGCTAAGGTTACCTTTGTCACTGGTTTACCCAAACAGGATTTAGCAAATGAGACAAAGAGCTGTTCCGATTTTCGAAAAACAGCCGTTCTGTGTAAGTAAAATCGTAACTGTCTATGTACATCTAGGCAATGAAGTCTATCCTCTCCTTTGTTGTGATAATTAGGAAAGAAGACAGGCAAGGTTGATGGATTGGTTGATGTTGGCTTCGGAAACCACTTTAGGCAGAAAGGAGGAGTTAGTCCTGAGGGAAACTCTGTCTTTATGAAAAATGATGTATGGGGGCTTACTGCAAAGAGCCTGAAGCTCTGATATCCTTCTAGCTGAGGTAATAGCAATCAGAAAGGCAGTTTTCCAAGATACATACTTTAAGTCAACCGAAGCTGCAGGCTCAAAAGGGGGACCAGTCAGAGCCTGGAGAACTAGGGTTAAATCCCATGGAGGAAATGCATCCTTAACAGGGGGTCTCAAAAGAAAGGTACCTTTCAGGAAGGTCTTGCAGATCTTAGAGGAAGCTAGGGGCCCAAAATTGTTTCCAATGTGAAAGTGGGAAATTGCTGCCAACTGAACTTTAACAGTTGAAGAACGAGCCCTCTGATGAAACATTTGGGATAAAAAGTCGAGGACTGCTGGAATAGGAGCTGTAAAGGGATTCAAATTCCTATGCTCCACCCAGATAGCAAAACGTTTCCATTTACTCTTGTAGACTTTCCTGGTAGAAGGCTTATGAGCAACCACTAGGATAGCCTTAACTGAGGATGAGATACCGGGAGTCCTAGCCATTAAGGGAACTGGATCAACCAAGCAGAGAGCTTGAGGTTGTCCAGGTTGGGGGGTCTTCAATCCCCAGGGGTGAGAAATCAGATCCGGAAGGGGATCTAAAATCCAGGGAGGATGCACTAGATGAGACCGTAGGCATGGGAACCAGGTTTGACGAGGCCAAAATGGAGATAGGAGGATAACTCTGCTCCCCAACCGACGAGCTTTCTGCAAGAATTTTGTCATCAGCGGAAGAGGAAGATAAGCATAAAGAAGACCAGATGGCCAAGCATGAACCAGAGCGTCTCTGGGGTTTTCCCCTGGTGGGGGAATTAAAGCGAAAAACTCACTGCACTTTGCGTTCGAAGGCGACACAAACAGATCGCAGCAAGGTTGACCCCATCTGAGGAAGATTTGTTTTGCTACTAAGGGGTTCAGAGACCACTCGTAGGGTGAGAGGATAGTTCGACTCAGCTTATCCGCTAGAATGTTTGACTGACCCGGTATGTGCGTTGCTATTAGAAAGCGGTTAGTGGATATCGCCCATTCCCACACTCTCATGGCCTCTCGGCAAAGTGGGTAAGATCTGGTTCCCCCTTGCTTGTTGATGTACCAGACCACTGACATGTCTGTTTGAATTGCAATAGTCCCTAGAGGAAGAAGGGCATGGAAAGCCTGCAACGCTAGAAGCACCGCTCTCATCTCCAGAACATTGATATGGAAAAAGGTCTCTGTGCGAGTCCACGTGCCTTGGACGGTTCTGCCCATGCAATGACCCCCCCCCCCACCCGAGGTGAGACGCGTCTGTGGTCACTGTGACTTGGGGTGGGGACATGAAGAAGGGGCGCCCTTCCCGGAGGTGTTTGGAATGGAGCTACCAGAGTAGAGATTCCCTGCAAACCCTGCTGAGAGGGATAGGAGAAGACAAGGGATGTCGTAGGATGGACCACTGGACCTGTAAGGTCCATTGGAGAATCCTCATATTCAGACGTGCGAGCGGTGACAGGTTGATGGCCGCTGCCATGGACCCCAGAGCCCTCAGGACCAACTCCACTGGAGGGGCCGAGGACTGTAGAAGAGCCAAAACGTGGAGGTTTAGATTGCGGAGTCTGTCCGGCGTCAGAAAGTCTTTGGACTGAATTGTGTCTATCCTGGCCCCTATGAAATCCAAGATCTGAGTAGGCTGAAGGGAGGATTTCTTGTAGTTGATCGTGATCCCTAAATGACGGGCGAGATGTAGGAAACAGTCTCTTGCTGAACATAGTAGATGCCTGGTGGGGGCGGCTAGGAGCCAGTCGTCCAGGTAAGGAAAGACCTGTATTCCCTGAAGCCTCAGATGGGCCGCTACAACTGCCATGACCTTGGTGCACACCCTGGGGGCTGTGGTGAGACCGAAGGGTAGGACCCTGAACTGATAATGGCTGGCTCCCAGCCGAAAGCAGAGAAACCTCCTGGATCACCTGTCCATTATAACATGGTAGTATGCATCCATGAGGTCTATGGAGCACATCCAGTCGTTCTCCTGTAACAGTGGGAGAATGGATTGAATGATGACCATCCAGAACTTTTCTTTGGCGACTGACAGGTTCAGAGTGGACAGGTCGAGAATTGGCCATAAGTCCCCCGTCTTTTCCGGCACCAAAAAGAACCTGGAGTAAAAGCCTGATCCGGATTGACCGGGGGGACGTGCTGGATGGCTCTTTTTCTTAGTAGCTCTTTTATTTCGAAGGCTGCTACCTCCCTCTGATTGGGTGGAACATCGGGGAGGCGTCCCGACCGGGGAGGAGAACTTAGGAAAGGAATTGAGTAACCTCTGGATATGATCCGGAGCACCCAGCGATCTGTCGTAATGTAATGTGCTAGATGCTCTGAGAAGCGCCCCCCCCCAACTGCCTCCAGAAAGGAGCAGTCGGGCAACCCCTCAGGGTTGCTGCGCGGGTCGATCAGAAAAGGGTTCTCTCGACCTAAAATTCTTCAGCCCCCCCCCCACCTTTGGGCCGATGTCCACCCTGTCCTCCTCTGCCTCTGAAGGACGAGGGGTCTGGGGCGAAATGGGATTGTTGGTATTTCCAGAACCACATCTTCTTCTGTCCTCTTTGGTTCCTGGAGAAGGACATCTGAGGAGCCGAGAAGCGGATCCTGACGGCAGACAAAGTTTTCCAGTCTTTCTCGCTCTGGAGTAGCGTATCGCAGATGGTTTTGCCGAAAAGCGTAGAACCGTCAAAGGGGGCATTCGCGATGGACGCATTGAAGGGTTCCGCAAAGTCGCAGAGACAGAGCCAGGCCTGTCATCGTAAGACAATACCTGCTCCGCTGGCTCTAGCCGCTCCCTCCGTGGCATGGGAGAGAAGCCGCATAGAGGTGTTTGTGATAGACTTAAGAGTGGCCATTCGCCCCGAGAAGGTCCGTTTGTCGTCGGCCGACATGGACTCCGGGGGTGACCCAGCGTACTCTTTGATTAGATCCCGCTGGAGTAGAATCACGTGTGCCACATAGTTCAGCGACCTGACAGAGAAGGTCGCTGAAGCAAACATCCGCTTTCCAAGGCGGTCCATTGTCCGAGACTCCTTGTCTGAAGGATGTACAGAGGAACTCTCCTGTGCCAATTCCTTCTTGGTGGCAGCAGCCACCACCATGGCATCTACCAGGGCACCTTTGCTCCAAACTGTCCTGTCTGTGGGGGGGCTGAGAATCCTGTCTGGTCTTTTGGGTATTTGCTCCACAGTGTCCGGCTCCTTCCATGCCCTGGTAGTTATGAGGTCCACCAGGGGATCGGCGGGAGGGGACACCCAAGAGGTAGATGGGCCTACATTGAATGCCTCCAGAAACACAGACTCATCCAAGGAAGGCTTTTGGGCTGACTACCCCCTCTAATACGAAGCATTTCCATAATGTCTCCAAATGAGACGTCCTTGGGGGGTGACCTGGGGGAACCTTCCCCTTTCTCCAAGTCCGTGTCTTCTGTGAGGGACTCGGGTGAGTCTAAGTGCCTCCTCTTGCACTTTCGTTTGTGAGGGACCTCCTCGGGGGGGGGGGGGCTGTCCGAGGAGGGCTCACCAACAATGTCCTGTTCCTCTACGGGAACCATCTAGGACATAGGTGCAGGCTGTCCCTGGGGCCGGATGATGAAAGACAGGCCCGTCTGAGAGGGAATGGCAGGTGGATCTGTAGCAAAAGCCTGGGGCCTCTTATCCCGAGACACAGTCTGAAAGCTCCATAATGTCCCTCTTCATTCAGTTCAGGGAGGTACATCTCAAGTTCATTTACACCTACATGGACTACGATGGAATCATACTGGTACCTGTGGTGTAATGGACTTGAGTGAAAGTGTGATTTGGGGGATTTGATAAGTAACCAAGTTACTGCCTTCTTGTTCAACCTGGTTCGAAGGACTTCAGTACATCTTACAATGGAGTCCAGTGGGAAGTGTGCTTGCGAGCTTTGGGGACTTAGTGTTTGGGTCTCCACCGAGCATAACTATATGTGGATTGTTAGGTGTTGCTTTTTCTGAACGCCTTTGGGCTTGCTGAGGCATAGCTTTGACAACGGGTGATCTAGGCAATCTGTTTAGGAAGCTTGCATTTAAGTGCCTTAGCGGATCTTAGTCTATGCATGGATTGTGCACTTCATTTCGACAACCTGATGGACACTTGTATGAGAGAGTTTAGGCACCAGTATCACTGTGCAAGTACACCTCTCACATACTGTGTCTGCTTCTTTAAGGATTACGTGGCTGTCAGTAAATGAGACAAATGCCATGCTGTCTCAAGATGCCCATATCCACCAAGCTGGCTGCAGAGGTAAAGAAATTGTAGGGCCATAATGTACAGTCCTTTGATTTGTGAGCTACAAGGGGGTGGTGTACTGGAGTTAGGCTATTAAAAGGTGCGTTATCTGATAAGATTATGCTAAATTGTACTAAATTCTACTAACTTTAATGTTTTCGCAATACTGAATTCAACTAAATCTGTAAGTATTGCCACTTAACTCGCAACTAGCTGCTCTAAGCTTGTTGGCAAAAAAAGAAGTTATGTACCTACCATAACGTTCCATGTTAGTTGTCTTCATCTCACCTTCTTTCTTGCTGGTTGGGATCATCATACTCTCTAAGTTAGTAGAAGAAACAAACCAGAGAACACTCAGCCAGTGAAACCAGAACTCCTCTCGGTCCAATAGGGCAGGGGGACGGAAGGTGGGATGCAAGAAAACAGGCGAGATGAAGACAACTAACATGGAACGTTATGGTAGGTACATAACTTCTTTATGTTAAGTTGTCTATCTTGCCTTCGTTCTTGCTAGTTGGGACAGCGTCCCTAGCACCTACAATCCTGGGCGGCTCATTGGAACAGACTCTTCAGAACAGTGGAACCAAAGTCAGCTCTGCTCCTGGTGACCATATCTAGCTTGTAATGAGAAATAAAGGTATGAGGATTTTCCCACGTAGCAGCTGCACAGATAGAATCCATGGGCAACCTAGATTGGAAGGCTACAGAGGTGGCCAAGGCCCTAGTAGAATGACCTTTCGGTTTAATAGGCAAAGTACAGCTTTGTACCTACCATAAATGTAGATGTCCGATAGATATGCAACTGCAGTCCTGACATATGGGTTGTCCTGCCTCAGGCAGCCCTTCGGTCGGCCGGATTCCAAAGTCTGGGTCCGGCGTCGGCTGATGTCGCCTCTTCCCCGACGTCAGAGCGGCTGGGGTATAAAAGCATCAGCCGACGCCATCTTCTTCAGTGTTTCTTGCCCCAGATGCCAGGTGCCCTCCAAGGAAGGCTAAATTTAGAGAATGGATAAAAATTCCAGACATGCACAACAGTAATAAACAGATACACCATAACAGATATCCCCAGCTAATTTGAAAAAGGGGGAGTGGACCCAAAAGAGAATTACAGAGGGGTAGGAGGGAGGGAAAACCTGACTGCAGTTGCATATCTATCGGACATCTACATTTATGGTAGGTACAAAACTGTACTATGTCCTTCAAGAATGCAACTGCAGTCCTGACATATGGGTTGAATACCATAGCCAAGCTGGGGGTGGTAGGATCTAAGAAAGGGATGGTGTAGCTAAAATGCCCTGCAGGACTGCCGAAGCAAAGCCTGCTCGTGATCTGGAGTATAAAGGCAGGTTGTAGTCTTTGGTAAATGTATGCACGGAGCTCCATGTAGCAGCCTCTAGAATGTCCTTTGTAGCCACTCCTCTTAGAATGGCTGTGGATGTGGCTATAGCTCTGGTGGAGTGTGGCCTAATATTGGCTGGCACACCTTTTCCATGGAAAGAGTAACAGAATCTGATGCAGTGTCCAATCCATTTTGAAATTGTTTGTTTGGAGATTGCCTTTCCTTGCACTCCAGCAGCATAGGCTACAAATAGTTGATCAGACTTTCTGGTGGTCTTTGTTCTGTCCAAGTAGTAGCGTAATTGTCTGTGTATGTCCAAAGTGTGCAGCAACTTTTCCCCCTTATTTTGAGGATTGGGAAATAAAGTAGGCAGGTGAATTGCTTGATTTAGAGACACCCCGGATATCACTTTTGGCATGAATGAAGGATTGGTTCTTAGAGAAACTCTGTCCTGATGAAAAATGAGAAAGGGGGGTACTGCCATGAGGGCCTGTATCTCCGAGACTCTTCTTGCTGAGGTAACTGCCAACAGGAAAACTGTTTTCCAGGAGAGAAATTGCATTTCTGAAGATGCTGCTGGTTCAAAAGGAGGAAGAGTTCATTTTTCCAAGACGAAATTTAGGTCCCATGCAGGTATTGGTGGTTTTCTGGGAGGTTTGATATTCTTTATCCCTCTTAGAAACTGTCTTAGCAAGGGATGCGAAAACACAGGTGGGTCACAGTTGTATTTTGCTGAGATTGCTGAAGCGTGAATTTTTATGGAAGAATATGAGAGGCCACTATGAAACATTTCTGCCAAGTAGTCTAATATCTGTGGTATGCTCATTACTGATGCATCCTGACCCTTGTTGGCATTCCAGATGATGAATCTCTTCCACTTGGCTGAACAGGATTTTCTGGTGGAAGGTCTGCGTGCTTCCAGCAAGATTTCTTGTACTTTTTTGGAAAGAGAGATATGGGTGAAAGTCATGGAACGCTCCAAGCTGTCAGCTGCAATGTTTGCAGGTTTTGATGAGCAGTCCTGTAATTGTGCCGAGTTAGAAGCAGAGGCCATTGAGGCAAGGGCCACGGTTTGGTGTGAGTTATGCTCAGTAGCAATGGATACCAGTGCTGCCTTGGCCAGTCTGGAGCTATCAAAATTCCTTTTGGTTGTTCTGCTTTGATCTTCAGTAACACCTTGGTCAGTAATGGTAGAGGAGGGAATGCATAAACTGTTAGGGAATTCCAGCTGAAGGAGAGAGCATCCATTCTCCAGGCTAGAGGATGGTGCGTCCTTGAACAGAACTTCTCCAGGTGATGATTGAGGTGAGAAGCAAAGAGATCTACATCCGGTCTTCCCCATGCACTTGTTATTTGTGAGAAAATATGTGGATGCAGCCTCCATTCGTGCGGATCCAAGAAATTTCTGCTCAGCCTGTCCGCCAGAACATTGTCCTTGCCTGGAACAAACTGGGATTGCAAGTGTATGTTCAGATTCAGGGACTTTTCCCAAAGAGTCACTGTTAGTCTGCAGAGGGGGTAAGAGTGAGTGCCTCCCTGCTTGTTTATATACCACATGACAGTGGTGTTGTCTGTCCTTATTAGCAGATGACCTTGTTGAAGGGATTTCCCGAAGGCCTCGATTGCATGTATCACTGCCAACATCTCTTTTTGATTTATGTGCAGATGCATTTCCCTGGGAGTCCATTGCCCTTGAATGCACCTGTCCTCCATGTGCGCCCCCCATCCATGATCTGAGGCATCTGTTGTAATGATTTGACTTGCTAGAGGTTTGGTGAAAGACATGCCCTTGTTTAAATGACTTGCTTGAGCCCACCACAAAAATTCCCTTTGCAGGCATGGAATGAGTGGTATTACGTCTTCTAGATTGTGGCTGTGTTGAGACCATAAGCTTTTTAGGTACCATTGTAACTTTCTCATGTGTAGTGTCTTGCCAGAGGTACCAGAAGAATGCAAGATACCATGAACCCCAGGGCCTGGAGGATTTTCCTTGCGGTCAGCTGGGTGAGCTTTGCTAGGCTTTTGAAGTAATCTGGTAAATGTTCTTGTTTCACCTCTGTGAGGAAAGCCATTTGTGATTGTGTGTCCAATTTGGCTCCTAGAAAAATAATCTGTTGGGATGTAGTCTTGATTTTTGAATGTTGACTGTGTATCCCAAAGCCTGTAGTAATTGAATGACATAGTCCAAGTTTCTTATCAAGGTTTCTTTGCTGTCTGCTTGTATAAGGCAGTCGTCCAGGTAAGGGTATATTTGAATCCCCTGGAGCCTGCAATGTGCAACTACTGATGCCAGGTATTTCGTGAATACTCTGTGCGCAGTAGATAAGCCAAACGGCAATGTTGAGAATTGATAATGCTCTGACCCTGCAAGAAATCTGAGGTATCTTCTGCAATTGTGTCTGATTGGGACATGCAGGTATGCCTCCTTGAGGTCCAGAGTAACCAGCCAAGACCCCTTGCCCAGCATGGGAAGGAGTTGCTGTAAAGTCAGCATTTTGAATTTTGGCACAATGAGAAAAGTGTTTAGAGCGGACAAGTCCAGTGTAGGTCTCCATTGCTTTTCTTTTCTTGAAACAAGGAACAGTCTTGAATAGAATCCCTGGCCTTGTTCCTGAGGAGGAACCTTTTCTATTGCTTTTATTTGTAACAGCTTTGAAACTTGTATGAGTGCCTCTGCCCTTTGATTTTGTGGCAGATTTGGCATGCCTTGTCTCGTTGGTAAGGTGTGGAAGTGGAACCTGTAACCTTTGTCTACTATGTCCAGAATCCATTTGTCCTTGGTTAAAATGTGCCAGTTATTTGAGAATAAGGATAATTTTCCGCCTAGAGGTGCTTCTCTTTGAGCTTTGGTCGGCGGAGTGAAAGTCAAGTCATTGTGATTGTCCCTGTGGTGCAGCTGAACTCCCTGCGCCACTTCTCTGATTTGGTGGTTGCCATTGGCGGCCCCTGTAGGAGCCCCGGTATTGCCCTCTACCTCGAGCACACCTGTTTTTTCCCCTTTGAAACTTGTCAGTGTCTGGAAAGGACCAATTCTTTGAAGGCCAATTCCTGCTGAATCTGGGTGGCTGAACCTGGAGGAAATCCTTGACTGTCTGTACTGATTTAGCCTTTTCCTCAATAGACTTCAACACATCCTGTGCATTAGCTCCAAAAAGCTTCCGTTTTTCCAGAGGTGCATCTAGGAGCTTTACTTTAACATGGCTGGCAGTGGCTGTTCTTTCAGCCAAGCATGTCTACGTATAACGGCCCCTGTCATAGCTGCCCTACATGAAGCCAATGCATCATAACCACACTGAGTGTTATGAACCAAATCCTGCAAAGCCTTTCTATCTATAGGCTCAGGAGAGGCTAACTTTTTCTGCAAATCATCCATTAAGTAATCCTGGTACTGAAACATATGAAAAAGACAGTTAAGTGACCTCATGGCAAGGGTGGAAGGTGTGTAAACTTTTTTGCCCCATCTCTCCAGGGACCTTGATTCCCTGTCTGCGGGCAAAGGGTTTTTGGCCGAGGAAGTAGCCACTCCTTTGGGCCCCTGAGAAATAGTTTCTAGATCTACAGAGTGGGCCTTAAAGAGATGCTTATGAGTTTCAGGAACCCTGTAATATCTGTCTGGCTTGACAGGAGCAGGAGGAAGAGAATCAGGGGAAGCACTGGAGTCTGAGTATACATCATCCAAGACATCCAACACTGGAGGAATAGCTAATGGTTTGTGCTGGGGTAACTTAAGGAAGGTACGTAGCCTTTTCCTGGAGTCAGAAAATTCCTGACCCTGCCACTGAAAATGTTCTCTCATGGAGTGGAGAACTTCTCCGAAAGAAATATCCTCTGGAGGAGAGGCAGAAGGAATTGATTCCTCAGCATCAGAGTCCTCGTAGGCCTGGAAGGATTCTTCCTGGGTATCTGAGTGCTCTGAATCCCTAGAGGCTTCATCCGAAGCGAGGGTATCTGTCTGCTCAGTCCTAGGCCTTTTATCTGCAGGAGGCTGAGAACCCCTGTCTGGATGCGACTGAGAACCTCTGATTAGAGAGATTAGATCTGCAGCTAGGGTCATGATCTGTTTATCAGAAGAGGGGCCCTGGGAAAAAGTTTTAGGAGGATGGGCCTTAGCCTGGCTGGCAGCCTTAGCACGTGTGTAGGCCTTGATGGACATGGAGACCGGAGGCCTAGCTGCCCCACGTGCAGGAGTAACTTTATCCACTGGTATGGTTGTCAGGTAAATCTTGAGCTTCGGTTTCGGGAGGAAAATCAACAACCGGCACCGGGGAAACCTCCGGGACCGAAGTACGCGGTAAAGCGGTGTCGTCAGCCTGGAGCGGTAGAATTACCGCCTCCGAAGAGGCCGATGCACTCGCGGAAGGCTTAGGCGTGGTATCGGACGACGATGCGGGCCGAGGATGTCGGTCCCGGTCCTTGCGTTTTTTGGAAATATGTGCTGTCGGTTGTTCCGACGGCATGATATAAGCGTAATTTTCGCCAAAAAAGTCTTCGGCAAATTCTGCCCGGCGCCTGAGTGTGCGCTTATTAAAGCAAGCACAGGCAGCACAGGCCGAGACGTCGTGGTCTGGGCCCAGACAGGGAAGGCAGTAAGAATGGAAGTCCTTATGAGGTATTTGTTTACCACAAGACAAACAATTATTAACCTTTTCAATTTTTTCTGACATCGGCTGAGGCAAGAAAAATGTTCCCCAACGGGATACTTAGCTTTTTGATGACTTCGGTAACTGAAAACACAGGAGCTGACCGACCGGCACTTGCGAACTGCTTCTGCATCGGGCACCGCGCGGCAAGAAAGACTGAAGAAGATGGCGTCGGCTGATGATTTTATACCCCAGCCGCTCTGACGTCGGGGAAGAGGCGACACCAGCCGACGCCTGACCCAGACTTTGGAATCCGGCCGACCGAAGGGCTGCCTGAGGCAGGACAACCCATATGTCAGGACTACAGTTGCATTCTTGAAGGACATCTCTCTGTTTCTTAATTGATAAATGAAAGTAATAGTGTGAGACAACCACCTGGATAAGGTCACCTTGGAAACTGGGAGACCTTCTTTGCCTAGAGCATAGGAAAGGAATAGTTGGTCCGACTTCCTTATTTCCTTAGTCCTGTGCAGGTAAAAACACAATTGTCTATGAAAGTCCAATTGGTGTAATTTGTACTCTGCCTTGTTGGTGTGGTTAGGGAAAAACACAGGAAGGTCTATAGATTGGTTTAAATTATTTTCTGAGCAGACTTTCAGAAGAAACGAAGGATTAGTCCTCAGAGCAACCCTGTCCTTATGAAAAACCAAGTATGGAGGATGAACACATAGTGCCTGAAGTTCCGAGACGCCTCTGGCTGAAGTAATAGCTACCAGAGAGTGTTTTCCAAGATAGAAACTTAATGGAGCAGGATGCTGCTGGTTCAAAGGGGGGCAGAATCAAGGAGGTTAGTACCAAATTAAGGTCCCAAGGAGGTGGGGGATCTCTCACTGGAGGTCTAAGGAGAGTAGTCCCTCTTAAAAAAGCTTTACAGAGCTTGTGAGACAATGTTTGAATTTGACAACCAACATGAAAGTTAGAAATGGCCGCTAATTGAACCTTGAGTGTAGCAGAAGCGGACCCGGAATGAAAAAGTTGTGCTAGGAATTCCAGAATTTCGTGGACTGGGGCTGAAAAGGGATCTACGTTCCTAGCCTCTGCCCAACAAGAAAAACATTTCCATTTACTAGCATAAGTTTTTCTAGTTGTGGACTTGTGAGACGAGACAATAATCTCACGTACAGCCGGGGAAATGCTGGGAAGCCTGTATAAGGTTGGAAGTGAAGCAACCAAGCTGTGAGGTGGAGTGTTTGGAGGGACTGATGCAACCTGCCTGATTGATGAATCAGTAGGTCTAGAATCGGATCCAGAGTCCAGGGCTGATCGAAAAGGTAATGGTGCAGGAATGGAAACCATATCTGTCGAGGCCAGAAGGGGGCAAGGAGGATCATTTTGCAGCCCAACAACATTGCTTTCTGTATGAGTTTTGGAATCAGGGGAAACGGAGGAAAGGCATAAAGAAGTCCCTGAGGCCAATCGTGGACTAGAGCGTCTCTGGGTGAGTGACCTGGAAGCGGGAGAAGTAGTTGCTGCATTTGCTGTTGAAGGGGGTGGCAAAAAGATTGCAGTAAGGCTGTCCCCATTTGCAGAAGATAAGATCCGCAACTTCCTGAGTCAGAGACCACTTGTGAGGCATGAGAATAGCTCTGCTGAGCCTGTCCGCTATGACGTTGGACCTCCCAGGGATGTGCATCGCAGACGTGGGACCTCCCAGGGATTTGCATCGCAATCAGAAAACTTTGGGAGGAAATCGCCCACTGCCAGAGTCTGAGTGCTTCTTGACATAGGAGGTAGGACCTGGTTCCGTCCTGCTTGTTGATGTACCACAACATTGACATGTTGTCCGTTTGAACTGCAATGGTCCCAGAAGGAAGAGAGTCCTGAAGGGCTTGCAACACTAGGAGCACAGCTCTCATTTCTAGGACGTTTATATGCAGATGGTTGCTTGAGGCTGCCAAGTGCCTTGGACTGTCCTGCCCTAATAATGCCCCCCCCACCCTATCAGGGAGGCGTCTGTGGTCACTGTGGCAACCGGAGGGGGCTGAAGGGTCTGCCCTGAGTCACTAGTGGGAGACCATCCACCAGGAAAGGTGCCTTTTGCATGCTTCTGTAATCATGATCATGTGAGACATGGGCAGCTGTTGGAAAGACCACTCTGTGAACAGAAGCCACTGAAGGATCCTCATGTGAAAGCGAGCCAGTGGGATTAGAATAACTGCCGCTGCCATGGAACCCAAAGTTTGAAGGACGAACATGACTTGGATTCTTTTGCTCTGCATTAGAATTTGTACTTGCTGGCGATTTGTAGACACCCTTTCTGGCGGTAGCCTTGCGGACATGTTCCTTGTGTCTAAGTCTCCTCCTATACAGGTGATAGATTGACAGGAGAAAAAAGGCAGATTTTTCGAAGTTTACTGTAATGCCTAGCTGGGAGCAGATTGTGATTGTGTAGTCCCTGGCTTGCAGAAGTTGATGCCTGGAAGTAGCAGTGAGGAGCCAGTCATCTAGATATGGAAACACCTGGAATCCTCAACGTCTCAGATGAGCCGTGAACACCCTGGAGGCTGTGGTGAGACCAAAGAGCAGAGTTCTGAACTGGTAATGACTGGCTCCCAGCCAGAAGCGAAGAAATCTCCTGGAGCGCCTGTCCATTTTGATATGGTAGTACGCATCCTGAAGATCTATCGAGCAAATCCAATTGTCCTGACCCAGAAAGGGTAGAATGGACTGTAGCGTGACCATCCGAAACTTTGTTCTTTGAACAGACCTGTTTAGTCTGCTGAGATCCAGAATCTGTCTCCAGTCCCCTGTCTTTTTTGGTACCAAAAAGAACCCTGAGTAAGTTCCGGATCCGTGCTGGTCTGCCGGGACTTCCTGGATGACTCTTTTTTTTTCCTAGCAGTTTTGAAACTTCTATTACTGCTTGGTCCCTCAGATTGGGTGGAACATCTGGAACGGATTTCCTTGACGGTAAGGGGGGTTGGCAGAAGGGAATTTTGTAACCTCCGGATATAATGGACCGTACCCATCTGTCTTGCGTTAAATTTTGCCATGCTTTTGGGTACAGTGAAAGTCTTCCCCCGACTGCCTCCAGAGGCGGGCAGTCGAGCAACCCTTCAGGGATGCTGAAAGGGCTTATCAGAGAAAGATTCTCTGTTGCCCTGGTTCTGCGAAGGTGGTGTCTGTGGTTATTGTTTCCCTCTCTGCCCCTGGAGGAAAAAATCGCTACGTGTGTCAGGCGAGGCTCCCTGGGATTTTCGGAACCACATTTTACCACACTTCTGACCCTTGGGGTATGGTCTAGAAGGAGTGAAAAAATGGACTCCCACGGCAGAGAGAGTCTTGCCTTCTTGCTCACACCTAGTCAAAGTGTCTTTCACCTGTGGTCCAAAAAGAAAGGAACCATCAAAGGGGGTGTTGGTGAATGACGCTCTAAAGGGTTCTGCAAAATTACACAGCCGCATCCATGCATGCCTCCTAAGGACCACACCCGTACCTGCGACTCTACTCGCACCATCGGCTGCATAGGAAATGAGTCTCATGGAGGAGTTGACTACAGAATTAAGCATCGTCAGCTGGGAAGCTACTTTAGCTTGAGCCCCCTCAGCTGATGGATCTTGAAGGGTATCTCTGAGCTCTTTAAGGAGATCCCTCTGAAGCCAGGTAAAATGGCATAAGTAGTTCAGTGACCTCATAGAAAAGGTTGCTGAAGCAAACATTCGCTTCCCGTATCTCTCCATGGTCCTACACTCCTTGTTAGGAGGATGGACAGACAAAGAGGTCTCCACCAACTCTTTTTTGGTGGCTGCTGCTACCACCATGGCATCAACAGGAACACCTTTGGTAAGGAACTGCTTATCATGGGGTGCTTGATGAACATGTCAGGTCTCCTTGGAGTTGGTTCTACTGTATCCGGAGCCGACCAAGCCTTTTGAGCCACCACTGACATAAGTGGATAGAAAGGCGGAGAAACCCAGGAGGTGGAAGGTCGGGAACCGAACGCATCCAGGAATGCAGACTCATCCTCGGTAGGGGCTAGGGGATTCCAGTTCCCCCTCTGCTTAAGCATTTCTAGGATGTCCGAGAAGGAAACATCTTCAGAGGGGGATCTCGGGGACCCTTCTGAATCATCTAAGTCTGTATCAGAAGTGACAGACTCAGGGGAGTCAATGTGCTTCCTCTTGCACTTCTTACAAGGGGGCTCCTCTGAATGATCAGAGGTGGCCTCAGAAGAAGAGGAAACACACAACGGGGTGCCCTGAAGCGCCGGTTCCCCACACTTGGGGTCTGGAGGAGGCTCAGAGGTTGGCACAGGCACTACAGGGGATGGAGCCGGTGTGGCAGATAGTGGAGCTGACAGTGGCCAGCACACTCCTCATGACATCGAAGGCATCCCTGCCATAATGCAGAGAAGGCTTGGGTTCCGAGGAAATCAGAATCCTTCTCCGCACCGAGGGAGACGGCTCCGAGGCCGATGTAGGAGCCGAGCTCACCTGCGCCGAAGCTCCAAGAGGGAGAACGGGTTCGGACAACGGTCCGATGCCACTCGCCCCCTGGAGCCGACGAGGGAGACCCGGCACCCAGATCCCTCGATGGATGGCACCATCTTGGGGATCGGAGCCGATGACAGAACCAAAGGAGATAGAGTTATCAGAACAGACGGTTCCACTACTCGAGCCCCAATGAACTCCGGCTCCGAACTCAATGGAGTCGGAGGAGGAATATCGATAGAAGTGGATGGAGCCGACACCTGTTGAGGAGGGCTGGACAACATCTTGGCAAGTGCCTGCGACTTTAGCAACCTACTGACCACTCTCTCCACATCGTGATCAGACAGCCTAGAGGATCGAGAGGAGTGAGAAGATCTGTGACTGCGCTCACTCTGAAGGAGGGGAGACCGAGGAGCCGAATGTATCGATTCCAAAGAAAGGGACCTCAGCCTCTTGTGACTCCGCAAAGGCTCCGAAGTTTCTGATGGAGCCGACGGGGAGACAGTCTTATCGGTGCCAGCCGGAACCGAAGTAGGAGGTAGAGTTCTGAACCAAGGACGGCTGTGAACTTGGAGCTGATGGCTTGGTAGATCTAGGGGATTTCACATGCTGAGATTTCTTGACCTGTGAATCTAGGGCTTTAAAAGACCCCTAAGAATAAGCTTATTCTTACGCTCCTGCAGAACTCTTAGACTAAATGCATGGCAGATAGAACAAGAGTCGTGCAGGTGCACGGCGCCTAAACAATAGACACAAGAAGTATGCCCATTTGTCACAGACATTTTCAGACAGCATGAGTCACACTTCTTGAACCCAGACACTTTGGATTCCTTTGACATCCTGAAAAAAGGAAATAAGAAATACAACAATAGCTATCAAAGCAAAATACAGTCTACACAAAAACACACTACACTAGCAGACTAAAGGTAAAGGTTTTTTTTTTTTTTTTTTTTTTAAGATAGGAATGCCTCTAACTTAAACGGCTAGCCTATAAAAGAAGGTAGAAGGAAAGCCTCTAACCTAAACGGCTAACCTGACAAGAAAAGGATAAGGGGGGAGAAGTCTCTAAGTTAAACAAGTTCTACAAGAAAGGGAAGGAAGCTACAATTACACACTAGCTAACACAAAAAACAAGACTAAAAGTTAACAATAAACCCTGAAAAAGGACTATTTCTAGAGTAAGAAAGTTCTATAAAAAACTTTATACGAGCCTGAGCCAAAAAAACGACACCTCGCAGCTGAAGTGGCAAACAAGATCTGGGTAGCTATCACTAGGCATCACGGGATAAGGGGTAGCCTCGAGCCAGTAAACAGCTCTCGAGCTATGGAAGATGGCCGAGTCGGAGCCGAGGATCGGCTCCGGTCCCAACCTGCAAGAACGAAGGTGAGATAGACAACTTAACATCAAGGTATTTGTAATATATTGCTACTTTACAAGGTAAAGTTTTTCCCCCAATTGTTTCTATTGAAAATTTTAACACAACATATGATAATAGAAACATTATAAAACAAATTTACATATCTAAAAGAACTGATAAACAACTAAAATGACTATTTATAATGTTGTCTACTATAAAACAAAGCTTTTAAACAGAAAAAGAAATGTGACAAGAATAGCTGTTAATTATCAAAGTCTGTTTTTTTTAATTTCAACCATATATTATATGAATATTTGATTCCAGATGTTCTTGTCTTGACCATGACAAGTTCAAGATGACAGACCATTTGCCAAGTGTACAAATTCCTTCATAGGAATAGTAGTCCGATTCTTCCAGTTCTCGATGATGACTTCTTGCTAATGTCAAGATATTCCATAAGAGAGGGTATTTTATTTTCATGACACAAGTAGGAATAGGTGTATTAAATAAAATAAAATATTTGGTTGCCTAAATGTATCATTAAAAACAGAGATTTCATATTATCCCAATATGTTTTATGTTTTACATCATCGTAAAACATATACTGCCAGTCAGTTTTAACATTTAGTTTACATCTGCAGCATCATATATCTTTATTATACATCAATTGAACTTTATGTGGTGTGATAAAGGTTCTATAAGAACTTCCAAGAGAATATCCTCCACCTTAGTGATAAAGTAATTTGTTTTGAAGACTGCAATTTTAGTTTATCATCATCTTCATTTGGGGAGTTATTAAACAAGTCTAAAATAATCCTAAAAGCTTTCTCGGTGACATACTACTGACTTCTTAAGTACCTTATATATTTTAGATAGAAGTCCCTTTCCATTTACATTCTGATGCATTAGAATAAGAAGTTATGTACCTACCATAACGTTCCATGTTAGTTGTCTTCTTCTCGCCTTCTTTCTTGCTGGCTGGGTTCGGAGCCGATCCTTGGCTCCGACTCGGTCATCTACTAAAGCTCGAGAGCTATTTACTGGCTCGAGGCCTTCCCATATCCCACAATGCTTGGTGCTAGATACCCAGATCTCGTTTGGCAGAGCTAACACCACAGAAAAATTTCAAGGACACTTGTCCAAACTACAAGGTTTACCTACAGTAGTACAAAAGAGGAAGTTCGTAACCCAGATAAGAATTAGCCAGAGGAAGAAGGCCTCAAAAATGGACTCTTCTCGGTCTGTCCAGGCTAGGGGGATGGAGGGTGGGACGCAAGAAAGAAGGAGAGAAGAAGACAACTAACATGGAACGTTATGGTAGGTACATAACTTCTTAATGTTAAGTTGTCTATCTCGCCTTCATTCTTGCTGGTTGGGACAGCATCCCTAGCACCTTAGTCCTGGGTGGCTCATCGGAACAGACTCTTGAGTACAGTGGAACCAAAATCAGCTCTACTCCTAGAGGCCATATCCAACTTATAATGTGAAATGAAAGTATGAGGAGTGGCCCATGTGGCTGCAGCACAAATAGATTCCATTGGTAGTCTTGCTTGAAAAGCTACCGAAGTAGCTAACGCTCTGGTGGAATGACCTTTAGGTTTAGTAGGTAGTTCTTTATGTCTCAGTTGATAAATCAAAGTAATAATAGAGGACAACCACCTGGATAAGGTTACTTTAGAAACTGGCAGTCCCTGTTTGCCCTCAGCATAGGACAGGAAAAGTTGGTCTGATTTTCTTGTTTGCTTAGTCCTATCCAAAAAAAATGTAATTGCCTATGAATGTCCAATTGGTGTAACTTTTGTTCAGCTTTGTTTGAATAGTTAGGAAAAAAGACAGGTAGATCAATAGCCTGACTCAGGTTTGTTTCGGAAGGTATCTTGGGCAGAAACGAAGGATTAGTCCCGAGTGAAACTCTATCCTTATGAAACACAAGGTAAGGAGGATGAATACAGAGGGCTTGAAGTTCCGAAACGCTCCTAGCTGAGGTGATGGCTACTAAAAAGAGAGTCTTCCAGGAGAGTAATTTTAAGGAACAGTAAGCCGCAGGGTCAAAACGGGGAAGAATCAAGGAAGCTAATATCAAGTTTAAATCCCACGGAGGCAGGGGATCTCTGACCAGGGGCCTAAGCAAAATAGTCCCTTTAAGAAAGGCCTTGCAAAGTTTGTGGGACATGATGCTGGTTTCGGACAGGCCAGCGTGGAAATTTGCAATAGCAGCTAATTGGACCCTAATGGTGGCAGACAAGGAGCCAGCTTGAAAAAGTTCTGCTAAAAAATCTAGAACGTGATGGACAGGGGCTGTAAAGGGATCTATATTCCTAGCCTCTGCCCAGAAAGAGAAACGTTTCCACTTACTAGCATATGTCTTCCTGGTGGTAGATTTGTGTGAAGAAAGGATGATTTCATGTACCAGCTGAGAAATATGTGGAAGCCTGGCTAAAGTTGGAAGTGGAGCAACCAAGCTGTGAGGTTGAGAGACTGAAGGGATTGGTGCAGCCCGCCCGACTGATGGACCAAGAGGTTTGGCACTGGGTCCAGATTCCAAGGCTGCTCCAGCAGGTGACGATGCAGGAATGGGAACCAAATTTGTCGAGGCCAGTAAGGGGCAATGAGGATTATCCTGGATCCCAATGCAGTCGCCTTCTGAATTAGTTTGGGAATTAGGGGAAAAGGTGGGAATGCATACAGAAGACCCCGGGGCCAATCGTGAACTAGAGCATCTCTGGGGGAGTGGCCAGGAAGGAGGAAGATAGTGAAGAAATTGTTGCACTTGCTGTTGAGAGGAGTTGCGAAAAGGTCGCAGCAAGGTTGACCCCATCTGTGGAAAAATTTGTCTGCTACTGACTGATTGTGAGACCACTCGTGAGGCATGAGAATAGCTCTGCTTAGCTTTTCCGCTATGACGTTGGACTTCCCGGGGATGTGCATTGCTATCAGAAACCGTTGAAAGATCACCCACTGCCAGAGTCTGAGTGCTTCTCGACATAAGGGATAGGACTTGGCTCCGCCCTGCTTGTTGATGTACCACACTACAGACATATTGTCTGTTTGAATTGCAATAGTCCCGGTGGGTAGATAGTCCTGAACAGCTTGCAATGCTAAAAGCACCGCTCTCATCTCCAAGACATTTATGTGCAGGTGGTACTCTAGAGGTTGCCCAGTGCCCTGGGCAGTCCTGCCCTGAAAATGCCCCCCCACCCAATCAGGGAGGCATCCGTGGTCACTGTGGCAACAGGAGGAGGAAGAACAAACGGTCTGCCCTGGAGTACTAGAGGGGAGATCATCCACCAAGCCAGGTGGTCTTTGCATGAGACATCGGCAGTTGCTGAAAGGACCATTGGGTAAAAAGCATCCACTGAAGAATCCGCATGTGAAAACGAGCCAGGGGAACTAGTATGATTGCTGCTGCCATGAGACCAAACATTTTTAGTACAAATCTGGCCTGAATCCTCTCGCACTGTAGTAAGACCTGCATATGCCGGCGAGTGTCTGACACTCTGTCTAGAGGAAGTTTTGCAGACAGATCTTTTGTATTTAATCTTGCGCCTATAAAGGTTATAGACTGACAAGGCGACAATGCAGATTTTTCAAAATTTATTGATATACCTAGCTCGGAGCAAGTTTGGATGGTATAATCCCTGGCTCGCAGTAGCTGATGTCTGGTGGAAGCAGTAAGGAGCCAGTCGTCTAGATATGGAAACACCTGGAATCCTCGCCATCTCAGGTGAGCCGTAACCACTGCCATGCATTTGGTGAACACCCTGGGGGCTGTGGTGAGACCAAAGGGCAGGGCTCTGAATTGATAGTGACTGGCTCCCAGCTGGAAGAGGAGAAACCTTCTGGAGCGCCTGTCCACTTTGATATGGTAGTACGCATCCTGAAGGTCTATGGAGCACATCCAATTGTCCTGACCCAAAAAGGGTAAAATGGACTGAAGCGTGACCATCCGGAACTTCGTTCTTTGAACAGATTTCTTTAACCTGCTGAGATCCAAAATGGGTCTCCAGTCCCCTGTCTTTTTTGGTACCAAAAAGAACTTGGAGTAAATTCCGGATCCTTGCTGGTCTGCTGGGACTGGCTGGATGGCCCTTTTTTCTAGCAGTTTTTAAATTTCTGGCACTGCTTCTTCCCTTAGACTGGGTGGAACATCTGGAAGGGACTTGGTTGTTTGTACAGGGTGTGGACAAAGGGGATTTTGTAACCCTCGGATATGATGGACCGTACCCATTTCTCTTGTGTGAGGAGTTGCCAGGCTTCTGGGTACAGTGACAATCTTCCCCCGACTGCCTCCGAAGGTGGACAGTCGGGCAGCCCCTCAGGGGTGCTGAAAGGGTTCGTCAGAGAAAGATTCTCTGCTACCCTGATTTTGCGGACCCCCTCTGCCCCTCGGGCAGCGTCTATTATTGTTCCCTCCCCTGCCCCTGGAGGGAAACTCGCCACATGCGTCAGGCACGACTCCCTGGGGTTTCTGAAACTACATTTTCCCACTCTTCTGACCTTTAGGGTATGGTCTAGAGGGAGTAGAAAAACTGACTCCCACGGCAGAGAGAGTCTTGCCTTCCTGCTCACACCTGGTAAGGGTATCCTTCGCCTGTGGTCCAAACAGAGCTGAACCATCGAAGGGGGTATTGGTGAAGGATGCCTTAAAGGGGTCAGCAAAGTTACATAACCGCATCCAGGCATGTCTTCTCAAAGCCACGCCTGTACCTGCGGCCCTATTTGCCCCATCAGCTGCATAAGAAATGAGCCGCATGGAGGAGTTGACGATTGAGTTAAGGGTCGCAAGCTGGGAGTTGATCTTATCTTGAGCCCACGCAGCTGATGGAGCCTGAAGGGTATCACCCAGTTCCTTGAGAAGATCCCTTTGAAGGCGGGTGAAGTGGCACAGATAATTCAGCGACCGCATGGAAAAAGTTGCTGAGGAAAACATCCACTTCCCGTACCTGTCCATTGTCCTAGACTCTCTATTAGGTAGATGGACAGGCACCGAAGGTTCAGCCAACTCCTTCTTCATGGCTGCTGCCACCAGCAGGGCATCAACGGGGACATCTTTTGTCAAAAATTGTTTGTTGGGTGAGGCTGTAATGAACTTAGTGGGCCTACGGGGAGTTGGTTCCACTGTGTCTGGGGCTGACCACGCTCTTCGAGCCACTACTTCCATGAGCGGGTCGAAGGGTGGAGACACCCAGGAGGTGGAAGGGCGAGAACCAAACGCATCCAGGTATAACGACTCGTCCTCGGAAGGGTTAAGGGCAGTCTAGTTCCCCCTCTGCTTAAGGATCTCTAGGATGTCTGAAAAAGAGACATCCTCAGAGGGGGATCTTGGGAACCTTTCCGAATCCTCCAAGTTGGTATCAAACATGATTGACTCGGGGGAGTCGACATGTTTCCTCTTACATTTTCTCTTCCGAAGGAGCTCCTCTGAAAGATCAGGGGAGGCCTTGGAAGAGGAAGATAAGTCCAATGGGGCGACCTGGAGCATCTGTTCTCCACGTTTGGGGTCAGGCGGGTGGGCAGAGACCGATGCAGGCACCATGGGGGGAGGAGCCAAAGGGGCCGATCGAGGAGCCGACTCAGGAGTCAGCACGCTCCTCATGACCTCGAAGGCGCTCCTATCAGGCAGAGCAGAAGGTCCCCGCTCCGAAGAGACGTGAACCCCTCCCGGCACCAAGAGGGACAGCTCCGGGGTCGATGTCGGGGCCGAGCTCATCTGCGCCAAAGCCCCGAGAGGGAGAACGGGGTCGGACAAGGGTCCGATGCCACTCGCCCCCTCAGAGCCAACGAGGGAGTCCACCCAGTGCCCAGATCCCTCCAAGGAAGGAACCAATGAAGAGATCGGTACCGACGAAGGAGCCAAAAGGTGTGGTATCGGCTCCGTTTCCAAGATTCGAGCCCCAACCAGCTCCGTCTCTGAATGCAAAGGGGGGAGTCGAAGGAGGAATTGCTGAAGACACCAGGACAGCCACAGTCTGTTGAGAAGGGCTGGTTAACATTTGGGCCAGGGCCTGCGATTTAAGGAGTCTACTAACCACCCACTCCAAGTCATGATCAGATAGCCTGGAGGACCGAGAGGAGTGGGAACCTATGGCTTCGTTCAGACTGAAGCAATGATGACCTCGGAGCCGAATTAACCGATTCTAGGGAAGGGGACCTTGAACGTTTTCGGTCCAAAGATGGTTCCGACACTAAAGTCGGAGCTAATTGAGGTCTAGAGATGTCGGCTCCAGCCGGAACCGAAAAGGAGAAGGATGCTCTGCCTAGCGACTGCTCCGAACTGGGAGCTGATGGTTTGGCAGGCTTTGAGGATTTCCCCGACTGAAGCTTCACTGGGGATCCCTCTGGCTTAAGTAAGCCTCTCAAAATATGCTCGTTCCTACGCTCCTGCAGGACTCTCGGGCTGAAGGCGTGACAGACCGAGCAGGAGTCCTGCAGGTGTAGGGAACCCAAGCAATACACACAAGAAGTGTGAACGTCTGTCAGAGACATCTTCTGACAGCACGAGTCACACTTCTTGAAGCCTGAAACTTTAGCATCCTTGGACATACTGGCAAGGGGGATACTAAAGAGAG
This sequence comes from Protopterus annectens, assembly GCF_019279795.1. NCBI lineage: Eukaryota > Metazoa > Chordata > Ceratodontiformes > Protopteridae > Protopterus > Protopterus annectens. Next base: position 1,209,317,227 of record NC_056735.1, read on the forward strand.
AAAAATTAAACTAGTGCTTAAACAAGGCACACAGAAACACTCACACACCCGCACTAGTTAAGCTAACAATAATAACTACAAAAAACTATCACCACACTTAATAACAACAACTATCCTTAATAAAAATATACAAATACTATAAGGCTAAACACTACTTCTATTAAGTACCAAAGGGGTGGGGTTAGCCACTAAAGAGAAGAAACAAGGGGGGGTAAGAAACTCTCTAACAAAAAATGAGTTTCCTAAGTGGGATAAACTAAGGGATACACAGTCTAACTACACTAAAAGGGAAGACTATCTAAATATACTAAAAATACAAGGTAAATTTTTAGCTAATACAAAAAAAAGGAATAATATGACCTGAGCCAGTAAAATTGCAACCTCGTAGCTGAAGCGGCAAATGAGATCTGGGTATCTAGCGCCAAGCATTGTGGGATATGGGGAGGCTTCGAGCCAGTAAATAGCTCTCGAGCTTTAGTAGATGGCGGAGTCGGAGCTGAGGATTGGCTCCAAACCCAACTAGCAAGAATGAAGGCGAGACAGACAACTTAACATTAATTAGTAAATCAATGAATGTGGGGACTAATGATTGACTGCTTTAGTTTAATCTTATGTTCAACCAATTATCTACAATTTTGAATTTCTAACCACATCTTTAATTAACACAAACTTATTAATGAAATGGTCAACATTTTGTAACTTCTCATTGTCTAGTAATTGATACCAGTATAACAGGTTTTTGTTTTTAAATGTAGTTGTTAAATGTATTAATACTCGAGTATATGCAATTGGAAATAAAAAGAAAAATTCATGCTTTATATTCAGGTTCCTGAAAATGAAAAAAATAAAGGAGGTTATTATGGTATTAATATAATAACAGTTAACTGGTTTGTTTTTGTTTTCTACAAAATAGCCTTTTTACTAACCAATTAAATTAGTAGCCGATTTAGTACGATATGATTTTGTTAAATTACTGGATTTCCACCAAATATCTCCCGGAATATCTTTCCATTTGGCATTAGAATTGTTATGTCCATACATGTCAAGTAGAGCGCCTCCTTGGCCCTCTTCAAAAGGAACCTCAACGACTGGATGGGATATAGGAAATTTACCCCGGGATCACGTCAGTTCCAGGCTGATAGCCTAGTACCAACCTATTAGTCAACCTATTTAAACAATAAATCACTGTCTTAACAATTGAGGGATAAGGAAGATAATTCTAAATCTGGAAGACCAATACCCAACCTCTAATGTGATGGTTTAAAGTCGCTCTAGGCTTGTTAGGGAACCATAAAAATCTCAAAAAACAAAGAATTCTACTCTTATATTTTTTGGGGAGTAGGAGGGAAAGATTGTAATATTATATATATATATATATATATATATATATATATATATATATATATATATATATAAATATAAAATTTAAAAAGGATAATCATTTTAATTAATGAGTCTCTCTCTTCCATAGTGAAAAAAATTGCTCATTTATTAAGAATTTGTTTTATAGAATTTAAGTTACTATTATAATTAAGGGCTGTTATATCTTTCATATTACCAGACAAGACTATCCCTAAGTGATTTTACCATCTTTCACGATGTATTTATGTAATTTATTACCTATTTTATATTATAATTAACAAGTATCATTTTAGTATCATTTTAGTCTTTCTCCCAATAAAACTGAGTCCCTTGTGAACCGTACTTTCTAGGTGTTTGCTAGCTCACGCAAATGTGCAAAATTTCTAGCAGCACACAAAAAAAAAAAAACAGAAAACTAATAAGCCATCTGGTCAATAAAATGACTACACCAAGAGTCTTTTACGCTTATTTCCCAACTCAGATAAACCAGGTAAACACCTCCTGCTACAAGATGACCGAACCCACTCCTCATAATGTAAAAAACACAGTAATAACAGCAAGTGCAGTACTACCACAAACCATTTAAACATCTAGCTGGAAATCCCTTGCTTAATGCAATTTCAAGACAGTCTTACAGCAGCAACAGTGCGAGGAAGAGTATTTAACAACAACAACAAAAAAAAAAAATGGTGATAAAAGCAAGAAACAGTAGGACATCACCAATTAAGACAGAGCTCAGAATTTTCAGATTTCTTTGTCAGATGTAATTTTTAGACTGCTACTGCTGACAAGAAAAAAAATATTAGTATTCGAGCTCTAAATTCCACAGAGATTTTTTTCTTCAATAAACGTCTTGATTAAATCATTATGTATGACATTAGCAGAGCATTCTAACTGGATCACATTAAGGACATCCATAAAAAATACATTAATACTGAATACATTAAGTAATATAAACACATATCAAGTTTTAAAATAGTACTTTTTGCCAGGGGAGAAGAGTGCAATTTCCCAAGTAAAAAAAATGTCTTTTTACAGAAGTTATTTTGATTGAATCCACATTTTTTTCATATTGGTATAAGAATGGATATGCTAAGGAAAGAAGGAACAGCATCAGATCTAATTAACTGGTATCACATGAAAGACATGAGATTTACACACATTCATTTTCCAATATCCTTTCACTGGTTAAATGGATAACGAACAAAACAGGCATATCTCCAAGAACATTATGAAAGGTAATTACACAAAGCGAAGAGTATGTAAATGTTTCACTGAACTCTGAGTAAAATAAATGAGAGATTAATCTGACATAGAATGCAAACAGACTGTTAGGAAGTTGCTACTGCTACTGATTTAGTCAAAGTTAAACAAATGATTAGTGATTGCGGAAGGAACATCTGTTGTTTTTATTAGTTAGAGTCAGGTAAACCAGCATTAAGTTGGTATATAGTTGGAATATTTAAGACTAAAGAGTTGTTGTGTTTACAACAAACGCCAAGTGAAAAATTCAAGTTACATTTGGCAGAATATTTTGGGCTCAATTCCTGCCCAACTACTGACTGCTTATCTGACACAAGAGATTAGATGTTTTGCAGTATATTACACTCAAGTAAAAACTTTTTATTTAACATGTTTAAATATTTATTTATTTAACATTAATGTGTCAGGAAACTACAAATAATGTTCCATGTTTATCCAAGAGAAATTAGCAATTTATGGGTAAGCATGTGGAAACATTCATTTTTGAAGATGGTGGTGAAGCACTACAATTGGCAACTGTTAAGCACCTCTGACTGCTTCTAGAGAAGGGCAATTGGGCAATCACTCAAGAGTGTTGACAGGGATTATCAGAAAAATACCTAAACCCCTGGTTTTGTGGTCCACCTCTAACTCTAGGACAACTTCCATTAATGTTCTCCCCTCAGCCCCAGAAAGAAGGGGGTCTATCTCCAGAAGCATTCTGAGAAGACTTTAGAGACTTCTGGAACAAAAAATGTTTTCCCACCATCAAATGAAAAGTACCTCTGAGCCATGGAAAAAATGGATTCTAATGGCAGACAAAGTTTTGCCATCCTGCTCATTTCTGGTTATGGTTACGTTGACATGGGTCCAAATAAGGTTGTTATGTCAAAAGAAACAAAGATGTCTTGAAACTCTCTGGAAAGTCAAATTATCGCATCCAGGTATGACAGCAAACTGTGAGGCTGGTGCCTGATGCTCTGGCTGTGCCATCGACTATGTTGGATAGGAGAAGCATGGACACATTGGAAAAAGACTGCATGGTTACCAGCTGGGACTCCAACATCACGGAACCAGTCATGGATTTTGACAGTTCCTCAGTCAGGTCCCTTTGATATCTAAATCAAGTGGCTATGTAGTTCAGTACTTGCAAGGCAAATGTCACTAAAGCATAGACATACTTCTCAAATCTGTCCAAAGCCCTGGACTATTAGTGGGTAGAAAAGAGGCACTCTGCTCAAAGAGTTCCTTCTTACTGGCTGCTGCCACCAAAATGGCATCCTCTGCAGGCTCCTTGCTCTAAAGTGCACTATCCTTAAGAAATACCAAGATCTTGTCTGACTTGTGAGAGATGCGTTCCACATCTGGTTCCTTCCAGGCTTGTTGGGATACGAAGTCAAATAGTCTAGCCACTGGAGTACCACCAGTGTCATAGATGGGCCTGCATATTTCTTATGTGGAACCTGTGGAGGAACCTCATGTCCACAGGTTACACATTTCTTAAAGATACAGTCACACTGAAAGATGCCAAGAGAAAAAACTGGATGGTAAAAGTACACCACCAAAGCAAACAGACTCTAAAAGTCTGAAAGCTACCACCATAAATAGAAAATGACAACACCATAAAACTAACAGGCCTAACTCTACTGACCAAAAGGTATGAAAGTTAATAACAACAGATAGAGTAGAGGAAACAGAAAGAATAACCAATGGATAGAAAAGGACTTTTCCAAAAACTGTATAAATTCACTGAACTGCAAGTAAGGAGCAGTGTCCTGAGAATATTTCAGTCATGTAGTGAAGCAAACAAGATCTCTTACAGTAGAGGTAGCAGTACATTATGGGAAAGGGGTGGAGCTTACAGCTTGCAACTGAAGTTTAGTTGCTGGCATCTGATCAGATATGCCACCAAGTGAGGCAGATGGAAAAGACAACATTGGACCTACAAGTTAAAACTAACAACTCCCTGTCCAACTCTGCACCCATCACTAAAGCTGTACCACAAGGCTCATTCTTATGCCCACTATGTCTCCATCTTTATCAATAAAATCTACTTTGAACTAACCTTCCTTATTAACATTTCTCTATCCAGATAACATGGTTATTTGAAGATCAGACTCCCTCTTTTGGCACAGTAAGAAGCTTATTAGGCGAGGTGGAAAATATAAGCTCTTGTCTTTCAAACATCAAGTACTCAAACTCCAAAGGACAAAAGCCATGTTGTTTGTAAAGCCTTAAAAAATTACTGCCTACTTTAACATGGCTAAGGCATTTGATACAAACCAACCATTCAACTGAAACTTTGTCAGCACTCTACTCCCTATTGATCTGACTAGGTCAAAAGGCAAATTTCTATCACCCCACTCTAATGACAAAAACAAACAAACTACTCATCTCTTCCTGAAAGGCATCAAATTTCCTATCCCCACAGTGTAGTATAGTAGGCATACTCATATCACAACTTAAGCATGGCTTCCCCCTGTAGAATGTGAGCATCTGTGCAGTTACTGAGATATGGTTAAAGCACCCCAGCTGTGCAGAAATGCAATGCCTTCCACATATTCAGGCCAGCTATTGGAAAGGCAGGGGCCACATGTGGAGGTGCCTCAATCTATAACAAACTCACCTGAAGATTAACAGGACAACATGCTTGAGTTTCTCCATGTCCATATTTCCAAAGGAAAGTCACATATCATATCATTGCAAGCTATACACCATTCTCTATGACCCCAGAAAACCCATAACTCATACCTGGACTTATTGGAGGCCCCTCGACAATCAAATACCATATTCATGGACATCTTCAACAACCCCACTATGTTCTTGTTGTGTCTTTCCGCTTTTCCCAGTTAGGGATCGCCACAGCGGAACTCCGGTCCGCTAATGACTGGCAGTAGATTTTTACGTACCGAATTGCCAGCTCTGATGCACAACCTTCGACGAAGGTACGCCCATTCACAAGTCTCCACACAGAAGACGCTCTAGCTGAGATTCGAACAGGACAACGTCTTAGTGTGACTATAAACTGGGCTACTTACATAACCAGAGACTTACATGCCTACAATTTCCGCGTCTTTGTAAAAACAAACATCTTAGACCAGACAGTCCACACAATCTGGTACTCACAAACATGGGAGAATTCTGTACCTACCCAGTTGTGTGTCCTCTCTGGCAAAGTTAAAGCACACAGGTGTCTCCTCTGTAATAAAAACAAATAATTTAAGAACTACTCCAACACAGACTTCCTACTAAGTGTCAACCTGTCAAAATGGCAAGCCCCCCAAACCCTAAGAACACAGCTGCCGGTGCAGAATTGTTCACAGAAACCCTGTACAAATTACACCAATAAACACATAGAGGCAAATAACTCTGGGCTTATTTCTGGTAGTTGTTGTTCATCTTTCGGCTTTATCCCGGTAAGAGGTCACCACAGCAGAACTCCGGTCCGCTAATGATTGGCAGTAGATTTTTACGAAACGCTGAGGTGCCAGCTCGACACCCAACCTTCAACAAAAGCACACCCATTTACGCATGCATGTCTTTCGAACACTACCCAACCACGGGAGGACATGCAGACTCCACACAGAAGGCACTCCCAAGCCAAGCAGAAAACCCTAACAAAAAACAAATCTCCTTGATGGAGTCCAAACAAAGACACAGCCAAGATTAGAAAGTGTCCATCTAAGCAACTAAGAATACAAATTACGTCTACTAAAGCCAAATTCAAGGACAAAATAGCCTCCCAGGCAAAGAACGACCACAAGGCTTTCTCCAGCTGTCTGAAACCTCAAAGGCAGCACACAGCAGTGCGCAGTATCGATTTTAAATGCAG
>NC_056735.1:1209324162-1209326662 GCF_019279795.1 Protopterus annectens
CTACAGCGTATCCTATAACTAAAAAGATCATCTCTACTTGACTCCAAAGTAGACTATTCTCTATCTGTAAAGCCTAGCACTTGCTCCTACAGTACTTATCACCTTGATACAGCACTCTTGTTATAGATAGTACCCCAAAAGGCTAACCCCATTTCTCGGTCACCCACATCCCCCGGACTCTCTTTTTAAGTTTTATATCTATTCCTTCTAGCATGTCGAGGGATCAGTTGCTAGTGTCCTCTCCTGCTCAGCTGGTGAACCTGGGAATATTGAGGCAATGTTACAATTGCCTCATGTACACAGACAACCCTCTCCTCCTCCCACAAAACACAAATACATGCGAGAGATGCAACTATATGGCCAAACTGGAGGCTGAGCTCTCTCAACATAGGACTGGCAAGACCAGACAGGAGGAGAAGGTAACCACACACACTATAGACCCAGTCTCACATAGTATCATCACAACCTCAACTCATACACATAAACACACAAAGACATACTTGGAGGCTCTGATCAAAAATCTACCAAAACAGCAGAGGCCACCAAAGCAGACACCCAAACAACTACCACCTCAGAACACAACACCTGCAACACATAGACCTCACAGTCAGAGTGTCAAACAGTCACAGCCCTTAAGGCCAAACACAATGCCTGACACACTAGTCATTGGTGACTCCATAGTCAGACACACTGACATCCCGCTCACCAGACTGAGTAAGGAGAAGGTCACAGTAAGCTGCCTGTCGGGCGCCACATAACGCAAGCACTCAGGTCTCTCAACAGCAGGTACAAGTACGACTCAGTCATTGTCCACGCTGGTGTAAACAACCTGAGACATACCTCCTTGGACTACATGAAAAGAGACATTGAGGAGCTCTCTGATTATGTAGCCCAAGCAGGTATGACCCTGACCTTGAGCAGTATCCTACCTTCACCAAGAATGATGCCACAATACAGAGATAAGGTGATCAGCTTTAACAATTGGCTTAAACTCTGGTGTCATTCAAAGGGGATCCAATGTCTGTCTGCCTGGGATGACATGCTGGACAAGCCACGCTGCTTTGCAAGGGACGGCTTGCACCTGTCACCCCTGGGATTCCAGATATTGGCAAAGGCTCTTGCCACCCCCATAGTGCCTTTTTAGGCAAGGCTCAAATTCTAAACCTACCACCCTAGAACACAATAAAGGAAAAAAACTAAGGGTAATGCTGCTCAATGCCAGAAGTCTCAATCTCAAAATGCACGCACTCGAGGCCCTTCTCAGTATGGAGAACATCGATGTCTGTGCTGTGACAGAAACCTGGTTCAAGGCTCCTGAGAGCACCCCAGCACTATCAGGTTTTACCTCATATCATGCGTTCCAGCCCCAAAATCCGGACAATACCAAGAAAGGAGGGGGGTATCCATATTCATCAAGGACACCCACACCTCAAGATTGGTGGCAATGCACGATGCATCGGAGACCATCCAGGTGCAATTAACCATAGGCAAGACTGCTCTGCAATTTGTAGTATGTTACAGGCCACCCTCGCAAACTCAGGAACCTCACAAGGCTTTCCTGAAAACACTGGAGGGGATAAATGTATCACCGAACACCATCATACTAGGTGACTTCAATTACCCTAATATAGACTGGGAACACTACTCAAGCCCAAACACTCTAGCCCAAAAGTTCCTGGAATTCATAAACTCAAATGCCATGGAACAACTAGTCACCATCCCCACAAGAGGAGAAAACATACTTGATCTCATCATCACGAACATTGGAGCACAATGTTCAACACCGAAGTATACCCTCACTGTTGAGATCAGATCACAAACTAATATCGCGGAACGTCCTCATCCCACCCACACCTGAAATAAAAAAGACCACAGTAAAGAACTTCTCAAAAGCCGACTTCACACTTCTAAAGACTAGTGTGGTCTCCTTTAAGGCCCCCGAGCCTGCGGTAAACATTACTCAAGCCGCTGAATCACTTACAAATGCCTTCTACCAGCACCTGCAGGACTGCATGGATCAGGCAATCCCAAGCAAAACAAAGACTCTTTGTACCAAAGGCAAGCGTCCAGTCTGGTGGATCCCAGCCATAAACAAACTCTACAACAAAAGGAGGAAGCTACTACAAGATAGAGCAAAATCCTTAAAAGGTAAGACACCTTTGATCACTATAAGTAAAAAGCTAAGAGCTCTCATAAAATCATCCAAAGCAAATTTTGAAAGAAAAATAGCTAAGGACTCAAAAGACAATCATAAGGCTTTCTTTAGCTATGTTAGAAACCTGGGAGGAAACTCCCAGATATGCTCAGAATTAGTTCAAAATGATGTGAAGATTACTGATCCTACAGACATTGCCAACATACTGGCTGACAGGTTCAGTGCAAACTTCTCCCCCCCTCCCCCCCAAAAGGAGAGATATCTATACCTAACGATTGTATCCCCCCAAACATCTCTAATGCCCAGGTGAGAACTGCTCTCTCCAAGGCAAAAAACACAGCATCC
>NC_056735.1:1209331662-1209351662 GCF_019279795.1 Protopterus annectens
CATTGTTGCAAATGCACCCAGGAATCAGTGCGGGGACGACCGCACAGAAGAGGACGTCTGGACTGCTTCGGCTGCAGGCAGAACCAATCAGGACTGAGAGAGGTGAGCTGCTCTCACGGGACTTTCGTTGTGCGGGCTCATTCAGGAGGTAGGTGTAGCAGGTTTTGGTCGCTGGCTGGATTGCTCCGTGTCACGGGTGGATTTTGCTGCTTCAGGTCGCTGGATTGTTCGGGTAAGTGAGTTGCTTCCTGACTGGAGGTTAGGTCGCTGGATTGTTCGGGTAAGTGAGTTGCTTCCTGACTGGAGGTTAGGTCACTGGATTGTTCGGGTAAGTGAGTTGCTTCCTGACTGGAGGTTAGGTCGTTTTGCTGCTGGTGTTGCAGGTCAGTCATTTGTTCTGGTGTGTGTGTGTGTGTGTGTAAAATGCCCCAGTTACTATATACTGGTGGCTAGAGAGAGCAAATGGTGGTGGATAGAGACTCAGGCTTGAACCCTGTACCTTGGATGCAGGTGGCAAGGACCTGAATTCCCTATCCACCACCATTTCTAAAAAAAGCTTGCAGAGTTTTGCCTCATATTTGTTCTGTTCCTCATAAAATCTGTGGTTTCTCTATCTACATTTTTCCTTGCAAAGTCTGTAGTGTAGTGGTGCACTGGTAGCATTGTTGCCTAACAGCTACAGGTTCTCTGGTTTGATTCTTGGCTGGGGTGCCTTCTGTGTGGTGTCTGCATGTTCTCTTAACTTGCAAAGATGTGATTGGCATTTCTGTCTACTCTGTTCCAAGTCAGACTAGTTTCCTGGTTAAAAGTTTAAAAAATAGGCATTTGAATTTCAGACTTCATATTCTTCAGAAAGTACATGGTAACACAAAATTGTTTTAGCAGTTGTCTAAGTTTATAACATGAATATTTGAAATGTGTCCCTATTTTTGGGACTGTATTTCCCCATTATTGGCTTTGTCCAGGTATTTGTGCTAAGGTTGAGAGTTATCTATGGTGAGAACTGTATTCATTGAATGTTTGGGGGCTGTATTCCCTCCCCATTACTGGCTTTGTCCACATGTGTTTTGCTAAGAGGTTGAGAGCTCTAGTGAGAACTGAATTCATTGAATGTTTGGGGGCTGTATTCCCCCCCATTATTGGCTTTGTTCAGGTGTTTTGCGCCAAGAGGTTGACAGCTATGCTGAGAACTGAATTCACTAAATGGTAGCCATTTAAGTTTATCTTCCTCTCTTTTACAAAACAACTGATTTGGCATAGTGGTATGTTTCTCTGTCTGTTTTGCACAGGGTCCCCTGGGTTAAAGACGTGGCGGTGAAATGTATGGTGGTAACACAGCATTTTATTCTAGCAACTTTCCAACATTATACAAGCAATGTTTAAAATGTGTCCCTGGTTGCCCCCCCCCCCAAATAAATGTTGGCTTTTTCCAGATTTCTTGTGCTGCAAAGTTCAGAGACACAACTGCGTGTCGAGTAGATTTTACAAGGAGCTGAGAGCTGCAGGGGAACAAAACTTTAGCGCTGCTTATTCTGAGTCTGCTTGCATTAATAGCACAACAGGTAGTGTACTTGCATTTGATGCCGAAGGCTTTGGGTTCTACTCCCACAGTAGATAGATGCATTGCTGATACTGTACTGTGTTGTAAAGTGGGTGGATGCTGCAGTCTTTTCGGCAAAGATACCTAGAGTAGTAACTATGAACCTGTTATCTGTTTGCCATAGAGTCCCTATTGCGATATTACTAGCTTATTTTTATTTTTTTTTAATGCATGCAACATAGGCAATTTATTCCTCAAGGGCAACAAGCACTTTATTTGTAGATGAATAAACAGTGACATATAAAGTTGTTTGCTAGCAGCAACCTCTTCATTGTTACAGATTTCTTTAATGTGGAATTATTTAGATGACTTTACTACTTCAGAGATTGTGCATATTTACTGATACTGGTGGACTGTAGAAGGTTGAGTAGACTTTTATGATGGAAATGTTCTGAATTGGGTAGTTTTGTCATTGGTGCATGCATTTTGTTTCATTGTTTACTGGAAAAATGTTCAAAACAATAAATTTAAAATGCTGTCTAACAACTGTACTGTATTGTACAAGGAATATAATTTAGTAGAATCAGGAAGGTGTATCAAAGAGCACATGTATGTTTCATGTGCAAGGGGCCTATGACTTGAAAACAGCCCAAAGTTAATCTTTATCTGCCACTGACAAAATGTATTTTCTTTGAATGTGGGTTTCAATGCTGTTTCATTGAATGTGCGTTTCAAGGGCAGAGAAGTTTTTAATGCTAAGCCTGTTTTCATTGTGAGACTGTGTTGCTTTGTTTAGCAGATATCTTAGTGTTTGTGCTGTAAAATGCAAAATAAAACTTTCAAATGAAATCCAGATCATCATAGAAGTAAAGCAGTATGCACATTAGTGTTTATGGTAAATGGAGTGATTTAGCCAAGTAATGGATCATTGGAATGGCTGCAGGGGGGAGGGCTCCATTCGACCATGATTTTGTGAGGGGGAAGGGCAGCAAACTCAAAGACAGCCCCAGCTGAACTATACCTCCCAACTGTCCAGATTTTCACAGAATGAATAGCTTTTTGTTTCTTATTTTTGGTTTGTTCCTCATAATATGTGTGGTTTTCTGGAAAATCATTTAGGAATTAAGTCACTAATGACACTGAGTTTCAGACTTCATAACCTTCAGAAAAATGCATGCTGAAGTAAGACCTGTTCTATCAACTGTTTCAGTTTATACAAGAGCAATTTTTAGTACTGTTTATGTTCCCCCAATATATTTGGCCTTGTCCAGATTTATTGCATTAACAGGTTGAGAGGTACATACAAATAAATTGCTTTATAGAATTAGGCATAGCCAAACCTCTCAACTGTCCCCGAATTTGGCTCAAAATGTTGCTCTTCCCCTAATAATCCCTCCATAAAATAGCAATTTTGGAAGAAAACATGGAGGGTTTACAATTTAGAAATAACTGTAATAATCAGAGTTATAGATTACTTTTATTTCAGAAATGCATGTAGATTCTTTTATTTTGTCAGCTGCTCAAGTTAGCAGTACTATTATTAAAAAGGGTCCCTTCTTTGACAGGTTCCCAGCTGTATTGTGTGGCTATTTTATATTTTTGCATCACATTTTTGGTCCATTTTTCATAAAATTGTGTTTTTGGCAAATTATTGGTAAATCATTAAAGACTGAAGTTAGAAAATAATGACAGACATTTGAGTTTCAGATTTCATATCCTTCAGAAAACTTGTACTAATACAAGACCTACTATTCTGTTATCTTTCTAAGTTTATAAGAGCAGTATTTAAAAATTGTCCTTATTTTTGGGCCTTTGTCCCACTTCTATGTATGGCTTTGCTCTGATGGTGAGGTATGACAAATGTGTCGGGTACATCAGACAGCCAGAGACATTTCAAATTGTGACATACTTGTTGCACCCTACTCCCCCACGTAGTGACTCTGGATGTGTCCAAGCAAGGCAAGGAGCAGTTGTACAGGGTATCCCCCCATGCAGTGTAAATGTGCAGGGTATCCCCCATCCAAGGTAGACACAAGTGCTACAGTGGCTTTTCATCTGTTCTTGATTTTGCAGAATGGTCTGGTTTCTGTCATATTTTTGTACAGTTGATTTATGCTTATTACTCAAAGTGCCTGTTGCTCTGTGTTTTAAGTAGCAATGCTTTAATGACCATCAGGTAAGCTTGTCTGAGATCATAACATGCAAGTAAGCTTTAATAAGCATACTGTTAAAGAATTGCCAACATTGAAGCCTTTCTGTTGTTGCCATGCAGAGAATACTTAACTAGATAATGTATAAGCATTGGGTATTGAAATGCATATGGCAGTATTTGTAATAAAGGACAGGATTACATTATTTTAAGAAGCTCATTACACTTGTTGGAGACTTCCAGTGATCTCTGAGGGCTTTACCCGTAAACTAAACAGAATGCCATTCATGTGTGGTTCATAACCTGTACAGTAATCCTTTAAGCAATGTATCTTGAGCTTGTTTGCTTTTCATTTTTTACTTTGATCATGTTTTCCCCATGAAACAAGTAGATAGTTGTCAGGCAGCAGGTCTTTTTTGGATAAACATTTTTACAAGTGGGGGTATCACAGAGATTGCTACTTTCTTACTTGGTACTTTAATAAAGCTGAATATAAATTATAATGCAGTGCAAGGAGAAGCGGTTTGAGCTGAGTGCTGCATGTTTTTCTTATACTTGATTTTGACTGGCATTCCAGTAATGTATTTAAAAAGTAATTTATTTTTTCATGCCTCACAACCTTTGTTTCCATCTAGATATCAAGTAAGCTGTCAAGCAGCCAGTGCATTGAAATATTTTTATTCTTTTACACTTCATTCCCCTTTCTAGTTGTCCGCACCCCTTCCCATTGACCCCACTCATTTGGCTATCTCCTGCAGCCCCCCTTTGATTTGAAGTCACCAGCCACCACTGCAATGATGGGATAGAAAGATTATAAGTGATGTATAATGTTTGCAGCTACCGTTGTTTCAATGGTGTCTGTGATGCATAACTATTTTTGGGCCTGTGTCCCACTTTTATTTTTCTCTTTCTCCAGATTTCTTTCTCTAAGGTTGGGAGGTAGGGTTCCATGCTAAATCAAAAGGTTGTATTTACCTTGAAAGATTTTTCAGCATAAATATGAGAAACGGAGCCTTTTTGATATATTTGCTTATTTCCAATATAAACTGCCATGTAACCTTGCAAATAACCTTCTTATTAAGCTACTTTAATTCTTTTGCAATTGACAAGTATGCTTCATTGGTTCAGATATAAGCATAGAGTGCTAATGTGACAGCTCAGTAAACTGTCAGTCTGTGAATAACTTTTGCACAAATTAAAATGTCTGACTGTCAAATGGCTTTAGATTGGAGGGAAGTTATATGTTTACTCCAGTATGTAGTATGATCTTAGTGAGTTTATGGATTTCTTATTGATTTACTTTTTTTGCTGAGCAGTTGTTTGCTAATTTATTGATGGACATTTTGGTGGTGGAAAATTGGATGGATGAGTCCACCTCTAGTATGATTTTTTTTTTCAGATATTTTTACTTTCAGACAATTTCATTCAGTGAATGTGTGCCATGTGATTATTAAGGCTGTGTAATTTAGAAGTAGGGGCTCCTTTTGTAAGTGTGTGAAAGAGAGAGAGACTTAATATGTATACTGAATATATTTTTGTAAATGGAATTCTTAGTTAAATAGGCCCCTCTTCTTGGGCAAGTAGACTTGAGTAACCAATATTAGATTTTAGCCATCCAGCTAGGAAAGTTCAGTATGTGGATTTTTCACCCGGTATGATGAAGGCTATGCTACTTACTCAATGAGTACATTTATGGCTATCCATCCAGTTATCGTGTTGCTGAACTACATTGTTTGATAATGAGAGGAGCTTTTTACAGAAGTTGAAATGTTTGTATCAAGAACCTGTCCATACAGAGTGGCTTGTTTATGTTGCAGTGAAGGCTGTGGTCTTTGTAGTGAGCGTTTTAAATATAACCAGTATTTCTGAGGTAGAGGAAGTCTCTCTTTTTTTTTTTTAAATTCTCTTTATTTTAAGTTTCAATAAAACAAATACATCAGTGAAAACCAAAGAAAATACAGAAAAAAAACAAAACAGATTGCAATACCATTAAACAAAATAGCATACAGAACAATTACATAAAAAACAAAACTATATACAGATTCTACCTTGCCCAAGAACTTGTTATATAAGTTATTCACAGTATGGTATAGAGAGATGCTATCCAAAGGAAAAAAAAATGATCAGATAGAATGTCCCAGAATTCCTTAGTAATAGGCTTGTGCTTAATATTGTGAAACAGGTGTTTGTGAGCCTTAAGGTGCTTAATAGCTATGTGTTTAAAACCCTCCCAGGAGATGGAGTGTCTATTTTTCCAATTTAGGGAAATGTAATATTTAATTAGCATGAATATAGGAATCAATACCTTACATTTCCTTTCAGATAAACCCGGAGGTGGAATATGTAGAATGGTAAATTCCCATGAGAGTGTGGATTTTTCATAGCCAATTTTCTCAAGTATCACTCTCAAGGCACACCAAAGCTTATAGGAACACTTGCAACTCCAGAACGAATGGAGAATATCATCAGTTTGGTTCGAGCAGTAACGACATTTAGGGGATTGGTTAGGGTAGAGCTTACTTAGTATTTCAGGTGTAAAATATGCATTGTTTAGAATCATCAGCTGAGTATATTTCAGCCTGTTGAAGGGAATAGTTTTAGAACTTCTTTTTATAGCCTGTGATATTAAACTTTGGTTTATAGCAGGGTTCCTTTTTAACCAGAATTTTGAGATAATGAACTCGTTCTGATATCTGAGTGACATGATAACCTTGTATACATTTCAGGTCATCTTTTTTTCACTAAGCAGAAGTTTCTTTAGAGTTCTGCATGCTGAAATATCCTCATCCGAGATCAGGGGGTGGTCTATGTACTTCCCTATCAAGTCTCTAACCTGTCGTAACATGACCAGGTACTTTTTGGGCAAGTTCAAACTAATTCTTAAGTCAGAAATTGCTTGATATCTGAAGGGAAAGAAATCAGAGATAGAGGTGTTCAAAAGAAGGGGGTAATGTATTAAGTTTAACATGTGCCCATTCAGTTTAAGGTTGGGATTGAGATGAATCGGTTGTAGTGTTATGAAGGAGTGAGAGAGGTTCAAAGATTTGAACAGAGCCTGAAGGGATTTTATGCTATATAATAGACCTTTTGTATGTTTCAAAATACCTATGTTTGCTTCATTTAGAAATGGAAGTGCTACAGGGCTAAATTTTAATGATTTAATGTAATTGTTACCCAGAATCACCCAAGACGGGGCCCACCTATACTTATCTTTATGATAAAACGCAATCTTTAAAACTCTACTGGCATTGATTATCTCATAGTAGGTTTTAAAGTCAGGAAGACCCAGACCTCCCTGCACCTTCGGATAGGTAAGTTTAGAGTAGCTGATCCTGACCGATTTAGGGGCCCATATGAATTTAGAGATAGAAGATACGAGCTTTTTAAAAAAATTGTTATGTAAAATACTGGTGGTTGAATGAAACAGATATAACAGTCTAGGACGAATGTTCATCTTAATCACTGTGGTTCTGGCCAGGAAAGGGAGTTTAAGCCTAGACCATCTATTTATATCATTTTGAATATTTGACCAATACCTGACCACATTATCCTGAAACTGGTTATGATTACCTTGAGAGAATTGTATACCTAAATAGTGAAGCTGTTCCTTTGCTTTGAACTCTGATTTTAAAGTTATATTAGGTAGCCTAGAGTGTATGTTTAGGGGGAATATTAATGATTTTTCTCTATTAAGTTTGTAGTTAACTAATTTAGAAAATTTATTAATTGCAGATAATACTTTAGTTGGGTCAGAGTCAGGGAGAGTGAAATAAATATTAAGGTCATCTGCGTATGCCGATAAGGGGATCTTTAAGTTATATAAATTCGGTGGGTGAAGAAAAGTGGATTGTTTAATAAGCATAAACAATGGTTCCATATATAAATTAAATAAGAGAGGGGAAAGGGGACAGCCCTGTCTGACCCCATTCACCATGTTGATTCTGTTGGATGAATGCTTATTAATATGTAAAGTGGTGTATGCTGTGGAGTAAAGGGTTTTAATTTTGTCTATAAATGAAAGGGGAATGTTAAAGAAGGGTAAGGCGGCAAATAAAAATTTTGTGCTCAATCGGTCAAAAGCCTTAGATGCATCAACTGCTAGGGCGTACACGGGGTGTTTGGTTAAATTAGAATGATGAGTCATGGCTTCCAGCAGTAAAGTCTGATCATTAGTTTGTCTGCCCGGGATAAAGCCTGATTGCTCAGAAGAGACAATATGTGAGATAACGGTTTTCAGCCTGTTAGCTAGGACCATGGCCAGAATTTTCATGTCCAAATTGATTAAAGATATGGGTCTATAGTTCCCAGGTATTTTAGGGTCCGTACTATGTTTGAGAATGAAAATCGTTCTGGAAGCATTTAAGTGCAGGTCTTTAAACCCATTGCAGATAATATAGTTAAACAATAAGTTCAATATTTTGGAGACTTTTGTGCTAAATGCTTTATAAAATTCAGCCGTAAACCCATCTGGGCCAGGGGATTTGTTAGGTTTAAGGTTATTAATGGCTGAGATAATCTCTTGTGTATTTATCTCCTTTTCTAGGAGCTTATACTGACCCTCTGTTAGTTTGGGAAAGGTTAAATTATTGAGAAAGGATTGTATTTCTGCGTCCCCAACTATGTTATCTGTGCGTCCATAAGTCTGAATAAAGATGCTTTCAAAAATTTCAATAATGTCATTAGGTTGCTGGAAGTCCTTCCCTTGATAATGTATTTCAGGTATAAATGTAGCGGCTTTAGTGAGGTTGATCACCATGGCCAGAAATCTGGAGGGAGAATGTATCACGTTTGCATATAAGGCCAAAGATTTAATCTCATAGAAACTCAGGTTCTCTGCGTACAGCGATATTGGATCTTTTTGTAGTTAAATCATACGTTCTTCTAACAGGGGGGTGTGTTTCACTTGGGACTCTATTTCTATTTTATGAAGTTGAAAGGTAAGATCCCGTTCTTTTTTGTGGCGAAGTTTCTTGTAGTATGCAGCTTTATTTATCAGAAGGCCCCTGATCATTGATTTAATTGCGGCCCATTCACAGTCTAACGGAGATTGAAAAGATTTCCTGGATTTAAGAAAATAGTCCAGGTATTCATCAATTTGAGACGTGATCTCTCTCCCCAGGAGGCTGGGGTTCAACCGCCAACAGATGTCTATTCTATCTGTTGAGCCCCTACTGAATCGGTGAATACCCACAGAGATCTTAGAGTGGTCAGAGATAGATCTAGGGGATTGTTTATATGAGATATTCATAGTGTAAAAGGCCTTGGAAATAAGAAAGAAGTCTATTCTGGACCAACTTTTGGCACAACTAGAAAAAAAGGTGTAATTGTACTTTTTCTGAGCAGGATCTAAAAATATGTTTGGGTCAAATAGAGTAAACTCTTCTTTCAGTTCAGTTATGTCTTTGTGTACTGAGAGGTTAGCTCTAGCCCTGGGATTCGATCTATCTGATTTGGGGTCCTGCACTGCATTCCAATCTCCCCCCACGATATTGTAGTGATTAGGAAATAAGGTGAGGAGGTTATATATCTTCATAAAGAAACTCTGCTGAGAGGTGCAAGGGGCATATATGCTGAGAAGTAGGATTGGTTTATCTAATACAGGATGCTTTGTAGTAAAATAACACCACCTACCCTCATCATCAGATCCCATCTCTCCTATACATGACCCAAAGTTATTTTTGATGACAATGGCCACCCCAGCTCTATTCGTAGTGCCTTCTGAGGCTATGATCTTTTTGATCCAAGGCCTTAATTTTTCTTGTTCCCATTGATGATTCAACAGATGTGTCTCCTGAAGGAAAGTAATATCAGCAGTAGATTTCAAGATCAGGTGCATAAGCAATTTTTTTTTTTTTTAGGTGATTGTATCCCCTTAATGTTCCAGGATTCTAAGTTCCACATCTTCTAGTTAAGTTAAGTATATTTAAGAAGTCAGGAATATAATGAGGAGTTTGAACAGCATTGTATAATAACGTGAGATTATAATGTAAAAATGGGGCAAGTAGAAAATTTCCTTCCCGCTTAATCCCGGTGCCTATCCACCTCCCCCTAAGCCCGGAAGGGTCTGGGAAGTTAAGATGAGATGATCCTGAGATCACCCGATGTGTGAAAAACCTTGTTCCCAGAGAGTACAACCTAAAACTCCATAAAACAAAATGTATAGCTAACCCATGCAGTGCATACACAGACCCAAAGCTCTGCCTCGAAAAGAAAGTGAAAACATGCAGAGTTAAACAACAGACAGATAATTATTTACATATTAGCGCTGAGCTTAATTACCCTTGCAAAATAAGCCAGAGCCTTCAACTATATTAAGTGTAACTAGAAGGATTTGTTTGAGTTGTATTAGATACCAATAAGATGTTGTTGATCATCAATAAACATATAAACTTTTCCTGCGTTTAGAGCAGAATTGCTAAAAATATTAACAAAAACGATCATTCGTACTTTCTAGATCCAGAGAATGAGGGTCACAAAGAATGTGAGACACAACCCGAAGAGGGACCCTCAGAGTTTCCCCCCGGTATCTATCACTCCCCTTCCCCCACATTCCCCGAACAGAGAATTACTAATTGACCCCCACAGGTTCCCCATCATTTGATTAATCAGTTACGTTAGTGTTTTTGCCACGTTTGGCTGTTCTTGAGTACTGTTTCCAGATTCCTTAATAAACAAGTGCAGCCGTCTTCTGCATTAATGAGTAACCTAAATGAGCATTGCTGTTAATTATATGTAACCTTCTGAGATGTGTATGGTGAATTATGAAGCCTGTTCTGGGCAATGAATACCCCGGTTAATTTATGTGTGTTATTACCATAGGCACTATTAACTTTCTGGAGGCAACAAGGACAGCAGACCTAATAGTACCCAGCATGTTGAAACATATGTACACATTGCATGAGTAGGTCCGGAACCCTTTTACAATTATTACTTCGACTAATATGTCTAATCTTAAAATCTGCTGTGGAGGTAATTTTAAATGGTTCTTAGCATTCTGCAAATACATAAAAAGCTTTCAACAATATGTTTAGTAATAGTCCAAATGCATACATATATATCGTTCAAAAACCATGAAATATTCATTCAGAGATGGTTTAAGTACGCAGTCAGCTACCATCAAACAAGCCCAGTAACAGAGTCAAAGTATATGCAGAACGTTGTAAATGGCATCTCGTCTGCCCATCTGGTGTTTAAACTTGCTGTTGAAGGTTATATTCCGCAGGATCATGTATGAAGAAGTGATGCCTTGTCTCTGTCCAAGCTGACCCTGATTTTATTTCCTGTTGAGTCAAAGGGAGAGCTGACTACTAAGGGATCTAATTGTGTGACAAATGCCTGCTCATCTAGAACTAGGGACAAGGTGTTTACATGAACCAGGCACATCGACTGTAATTGTGGGAAAAATCAGATAACACAGACCCTGCATCCTTGACAAATAGGCCCGAGGACCCCTACTCAAAGGTGCATCCCCCTTCTAGATGAAAATTACAGCTGTGTGGAAGCAAAAGATTAACAACCAAATAATTCTGTGTTCTCATGCTTGTCATACTTATCACATTGAATAACCATTTCCACTGCACTAATGGTGACATTTTCAACATATTACAGCTAGTAGTTTTACAGGACATACAGTAGGGTTCTAGAGGGCAGTAAGCAATTCTATAACACAAGACAAAGTTCATATGAACGTACCTGTTCAAAACTGTGCCTTAGTTAACATACAAGAGAACATGTTCATCTTTCTCGCTTGCAAAAACTTGCGGTGTTTTTCCTCTGCATGTATGGCAACTCCTAATGACAAGCCCTCCCTGCAGAACCTTAAGAGATTATGCGACCATACCAAGCCTTACATCCATGCTGCCTACATATAGTTTTAGACCATGTGTTTTTAGATGCGCATTGTAATTAGGACCATTTTCGTAACCAGGAGTGGGAATGTTATATTTGCTATTCTAGTCTTAGAAGATTTGCTCTTTCTCAACAAATGAGCCCATAGTATACCAATACATGACATATCCATGCTGGCAATTTTTAATGGATGACAGCATGATTCAGTGAATATACATTTTCTAAGGGTCATTTAAATGAAACTAAATGAAGAAACAGGCACACAATAAACTCAATAAATGACTTAAAATATATTTTTTCTTTTTTTTTTTTCTTTTCCCCCTTTTCCTTTCCCCCCTCTTTTCTCTTTTTTTCCCTGTGGAGGATTACTAATTCCTCCCTCCAACACCAAATTACCATCTTTTATGAAGGGAACAGTTTTCCAGATGGGGAATTCAGGTTTGGGGTGTGATGAGACTGAAGTTGTGAAGTCTGATGCCACCAACAGCAAGACCAGTAGTTAAGCCTATCAGTTCATTAGATTTTTTTTCTTTTTCCTTTCCTTTTCCCCAAGCAGTTGAGCCCATTTCAAAAAAAAAAAATTATGCCTGCAAAGTAGGTTACCTTAATCCTTCATTAACTACAGAAAGCAAACATGCCTTGTGTCAACAGAAGAGTAGCTGCAGAGCTGGCAGGTTCCTGCTGTTTCTGGGAAAGTGTAGTGAGGAACTAATTTCTGAATCTTATTCTTAGGTTAGAAATGCTCAAAACAGAACATTTAGCCTGAGTGTTTTTTTTTTTTTTTAAAGCAATTTCTGGCATACTCAGAAAACTGATTGCTACTCATATGTTAGCTTATAGGCAACATTATTACTGAGTTTGTTTCATTTCCTCCTATCAAATAAATCTGTAAAATAAGCCAACTCTTTCATTTAGTGACTAAGATGCTACTGATAAAGCCACCACCTCTTGTTTAGCATTAATTAATACGTGTACCTCGTATGTGGGAGAGAAAACGTCGCTGGATGCCTGTAAGCATTTCGCTTATCTCGCATGCAGGGAAAGCATAAATATTGTGGCGTCTCTCCATATGTAACACACCCCTGCGTGGAATGTATGTTTTAAAAGACTACCCGAAGGAGAAGAAAGCAGGAAACTTTTGTCGCTCCTGATCCCACGCTCCAACTGACTGCACCAGTTATAACAGCCTGCGTGTATTAGAGGCCAACGGCTCTCGTTGCTTGAGGAAACTGTGAGCCATGACTGCGTTATCGGGCTGTGTACCTTTAAAGGCGCTTTGCTAGAAGGGAACTCCTGAGGTCAAAGATCCATGTAAGGATAGCTGAGTTATGGCGTCGTGTTTAGAAAGTAAAGTCAGTCTAAGTGATAGTACGAGGGTCGTGGATCCTACGGACACTGGCTATTAAAAGAAAACCAAAAAGACCAACTCGCAGGTAAGTTTATGATTTTTAGCGACAGTTTATGCAACAAGTAAGTTTTATACCACTTGTGTTAATTATGCCATAGTTGACTGAACAAGAAGCCATGATGTATATATTACATTTAAAATAACAAAAGTAGAAAGACATTCACTTCTCTCCTTTGTTGGTTGGTCTGATAGGCGGACAAGATAATATCTTGCTCATATAACAGGGGCATGGTACAGAGTGGTTTAGTATGTACATAAAAACTGGATGTTTGCATCTGTCACACCATCGCCCACAGTTACAGGAGCAAAATTACATCCTTTAGGCTGGTTTAACCGGACATTCATTGAAAGCTTTTTTAAAGACCACAGCCGCTTCCTCGTAGTTTTGAGCTGATAACTGGGCCCCCTGGTAGACAAAGATGAGAGTGTTGGGGTACCTCATTTGAAATCTAATCTGCTTGCTAATCAGATAAGCACAGAAAGGGGCTAGTTTTTGTCTTTCTTGCTTAATTGGTGTTGGAGAGGAAGTCTCTTAAGGCAGGATCTTTCTTAGCCTGGAAAGCAAGCCAGTGATGAAATTTACAGGGGCCAGTGAGCGACAGAGGAAAGCAAGAAGCTTTTTAGTCTGTTTGGATAACTAAGAGAACTTAGTCCTTTGACCTTTTTTTGTCAGAAATGGTTGTAGTCTTTCTTTTGGCAGGGTGTTTTGCTGAAGCACATGTCAAAAGGGGCTTTGCACTCAGTAATGGTTCTTATAAAGGAAGAATACAGGGATGTTATGACCACTTTGTCCCTGAATGAGATAGTCTTACTATCGGAGGTGGGCCATATAAAAAGCTTTCCGTACAACGGAGACAACATGGTGGTCAAAAGTCAGGTTTCTATCAACCTGGGTGCCCAAGCAACTCATGACTGATTGCATGCTTACAACATTGTTATTAATGTGATCGTTTGTGGGGACATCACTCTCCCCAAAGGGGATGATGATGTATTTTTGGCATTTAGCTTGAGGCTATGTTTCTGGCACCAGTCATTTGTTTCGATGGGACCCTCTTGTAGCTTATTTAGAATTGTTTTATTAATTCAGTAATGTGAATTCTTTGCTTTATTGCAAATTAATTGGCTTATTTTTGTGGATTATAGTATTGTAGGACTGCTAATGCTGACATTTTATGTAGCTGGAC
This sequence comes from Protopterus annectens, assembly GCF_019279795.1. Taxonomy (NCBI): domain Eukaryota; kingdom Metazoa; phylum Chordata; order Ceratodontiformes; family Protopteridae; genus Protopterus; species Protopterus annectens. The sequence goes on from NC_056735.1 coordinate 1,209,345,792, forward strand.
TGCTGGAGTGGTTTTCCCAGTGAGAAATGCGAGTGCTGTAGTGAATATCTGTTTATTTGTAAAAAAAAAAATATATATATATATATATATATATATATATATATATATATATATATATATATATGTATATATATATATTCACTAAGATGTTAGAGTTAACTGTTAGATTAAAAAATTTGAATTAGAATTTTAAGGCAAATATTAGGCATTTATTACATTTATTCATTGTTCAAATGCACCTACAGTACAGTCAGGTGATCGACTTTGGTTGCCCATGGCAGTGAAAGAGTTAACTGTATGCTATATTTTATATGCAGCCCCAAGACAATTTCTGTTCACTCAATGCGGCCCCGGCAAGCCAAAAGGTTGGACACCCCTGGTCTAGAAGGTGAGGTAATAGTTGAAGGTGAATGCATTTTTCAAGTATTTTTGAGATGGGGAGAGTATGGCTATGCGGTAGAAATTGGAGATGTCACTATTACCTCCTTTACATAATACTTGCCTGTATAAATGAATTTACAAGCCACACAATCCCCGCAATTAAACATGCCGTGTGGCTTATCTGCAGTATTCAGCGCTTGTAAAAGGTTTATTTCTTTCTAAGTTATTTTTCAGTGTTTTTGTTTTTTTTTTATGTGAAAAGCAGACCTCTCCATTGTAGATATAATGAGAATTTTTGGTTTATTGCCCAAGATTGCACTAATATCCTTGCTGCTGGTAATGATGTCCCAGTTTTTACAAATAATATTACTTATACAATGCATGTCCAAACTGATGGGCAATGGGAAGCTAAGCTTTCTATTTGCTGTGTCTTATTTATCTTAGCAGTCTGAAAACCAAATCCAGTAATAGGTTTAACTTTGTCATAACGTGCTGTACATACTTCTGAAAAAATGTAGTCCAATAAATTATTAGGGTAGTTTCTGTGCAAAAACATTTGTTTTAGAAAACAAAATTCCTGCAAAAACAAGTCATCTTTGCTAATTATGCGAGGCAGTCTGATAAACTGGCCACGCACAATATTTCCGTCCATAAAAGAAGGGTGCTGGCTAGTGTAATCAAGGAAATTGTTTTTATAAGTTTCTTTACAATAAACTGTGGAACTCAACAGTTTAGTAGTGGGGTCCAATGTGATTTCAGTGTCCAAAAAGTGCCCTGCATTACCAAAAACTGAGATGACAAAATTCAGAACTCCAATGCTTTTGGATAGTGACTGAACAAATGTGATCAAATCCTGCTCACAACCACACCAAACAAAAAAGATATTGTCAATATAACGACAATATAAAATTGTGTTGTGAAAACCTGGTAAATGCATAAGCGTCTCCAGCTTCCATAAGCTTAACACCAAATTTGTATAAGCTGGTGTCATTTTTGACCCGTAGCAGCTCCCTTCACCTGTTGATAATTTTTCCGGTTAAAGTGGAAAAAATTATTGTTAAGAACCATGGAAATGAGTTGACAAATTGTATCAATTCTCATCTCTGAGAAGATAGTGTGCTTAGAGAGAAACAGATGAACCAAATTCAGACCTTCCAAATGGGAAATATTGGTATAGAGCTCCTCAATGTCCAAAGTGACAAGCATACAAACCTTATCATTCAGCTTGAGTTGGAATAATTCATTAAGAAATGCCCAGGAATCCCGTAGGTAAAAAGGGGTGGATTGTACAACTGGATTAAGTATGAAGTCCACATACTCAGAAATTATTTCTGTTTTATGTTTTTTATTGGATATTACAAGTCTAAATGGTGGATTTAGTGTGTCCTTTTGCATCTTGGGGATGCCTAAAAGTTTATCTAGTCTTGGGTTTGAGACATGCATAAACAAATATTCATCCATTGTTATAAGGTTGGCTCTTTCCAGTTTTGAAAGTAATCGATCAATAACTTTAAACTGTCTGTAAACAAATTTAAGATCTACTGGCTTATAAAATACATTATTGGTCAAGTCATTTTCAATTTTGGATACATAAGCCTGTTGTTCCATTAAAACAATTCCTGTCCCTTTATCGGCTTTCATAATACGTAAATCAGTGTTACTGCAGACGTTTTTCAGTGCTTACTGTTCCCCTGGGCTGAGGTTAAACATTTATCAATAATTCCTAAAACAAACGATGTCGGGGAAAAAAGAACCGCTGGTGTGTAAAAACAAAGTCAAAAAGTAAAAATGAGAAATACAACCAAATACAATGTGTGTTATTCTATACATAAAACTATTACTTGGATCTACCTCTGTTGTGTACCACTGGTTGTATTTCTCATTTTTACTATTTATCAATAATTGCTACTCTTAATGTGTTCTCTAAATTCCCTGTCACATACCTTAAACATTTCTAAGGTGCTAGAAGTCCAAAATACTGCTCTCACTGGTAAATGCTCTTGTGAAAACAACCAGTATATATATATATTAAAAACGTAGCACAAGAGCAAAAGCAAGGGTCAAATCTAATATTCAAAGCCAGATGCTTTTATTGGTAGAACAATGGATAAGCGCTTTCGCTAAAAAATAGCTTCATCAGATCACAATGTTTGCTTAACATAGACAGTTTAAATACTAAAGCACATAGTGAGTACATTCAAATGAGCCAATCATCATCACATAGCAATTAGTTCATTTAACATTTAAAGCAGCAAATACAAAAATATATCAGTGCATTCATGACTGCTACTAATCATGTAAAAAATATATAAAAAACTTTATCATGACTAACACCATTTAAAAATGCATCCTTTGAATACAGCATAAGATATAAATATAGTATGAGATTTAATAAGAATTTTCTTATTATTAAAATGCATTATAAAAATATATATTTGCATATATCTATTATTTAAAAAAATATATGTATAAAATATAAATATTTTAAAAATAAACTCAGTATTCTCATATCTTTATGTGTCTGCGTTTTCTAAGTACAGGTTTGATAGAGACTTTGTCATTTAGTCCTGAGCCTCTATCTGCTCTTAGTAAAATAATCCAGTTGTTTTCCTTTTCCTCTGTGTATGTCATTATGTTACCTCCTCTTACATTAGGTTCTATTACTTCTAGTACCCTAAATTGAAATTCATGTTGAGTGTTGTATGAGACAGTGTGCTTGGCTAAAGCATTCTGTGTATTACTTTTTCTGATGTTGTAAATATGTTCTCTTATCCTGTCACGTAGTGGGCGGTTCGTCTTACCCACATAAAATGATGAACATATTTTGCAAACTGCCAGGTAAACAACATGAGGTGTCATACAATTCGCATGTGTAGTAAAATAAAATGTTTTACCATTATCTGGATGGATAAATGTGGTATTGCTATCAATATAACAACAGAAATTGCAATGACCACATTTTTCTGTATGTCCTGAACTAACATTCTGTCTAGCTTTTTTTAGGATAACAGAGGAGCCTTTTTAAGTTGTTTCTGTTCCTATATATAAAAGAGGGTTCATTACCAACTATATTAAAAATCTCTTCGTCAGCCTTTAGTATATCCCAATGTTTACATATAATATTCTTGACTTCAAATAAGTCTGTTGTATAGCTTGTTGCAAATTTAACATTCAAAAGTGTCGAAGGGATATCAGTTCTAATGATATCCTGTGCTGGGCCAAAATAAGGTTTACCTCTAACATCACGTGAATTGAGGGCTTCAGTAGTGTATTGTTCTATTTCACTGATTTTGTAGCCCCTATTCTTTAATCTATTCCGTAGACATGACAGATCTTTTTCTAATCCTGTTACTGACGGATTTAGCCTAGAACATCTTAAAGATTGTCCTTTAATTATGTTTTTAAAAATGTGGGGTGGGTGCATACTCGTCCTATGTAACAGCATATTGCTGTGACAAGGTTTTCGATATACCCCTGTGTTGATGAGACCATTATGTAACCTTTCTACATAAACATCTAGGAATACTACTTTCTCATAGGAGTATTGCATGGTAAATTTCAAACAATTTGTCAAGCTATTCATGATATTTAAAAACTTTTCTAAGTTATCTACTGTTCCATTCCATAGAAAAAAGACATTGTCTACAAATCTACGAAAGAAAATGACATGTTCCTTAAAAAACTTTTCTTTAAACAAAACTTCTTGTTCCCAGAATGCTAAAAACATGTTGGCGTAGCTGCTGGCACAAGGAGTGCCCATTGCTACGCCTTCATGTTGCTTAAAAATCTTGTCATCAAACATAAACATGTTGTTATAAAGCACAAGTTCAAGAAAATGAACAATCAGATCTATCAACAACTCAGAATAGTCATTACATTCTTTTAGATAATTTGTAACAAAAGTTAAACCTAGTTCATTGGGTATTACAGTAAACAAGGACTGTATATCTAGGGTGACAAAATAACAAGCATTGATATTGTCACAATGTGTGATGCATTCATAAAGGTCTACTAAAAATTGCTTTGTGTCACGTAAGACAAATTTATTTTTTTTTTAAAATGGGTCTTAAATGCTTCTCTATGAATACTGATAGATGTTCGGTAACCCACCCTCTTCCAGATACAATAGGTCTCATTGGTGGGTTACTCGAATCTTTGTGTAACTTAGGAAGTCCATAAATTAAAGGCAACATTGGTTTCTCAACCATAAGGTATTCATAGGCATTTCTATCAATTAAATTACTTTTGTAAATATCAGTAAGGGTATCATATACATACCTACAGGTGTCATAAACATCTGATGTATTAATGATACCATAAAATTTGTCTTGTAACATATCATGCATAGCATTCATATAATGTTCTTTGTCCAGGACAACAACACCAGAACCTTTATCTGCTGGCCTAACTACAATGTTCTCATTTAATTGCAGGTTATTCAAACTTTTTCTTTCATTGAATGTTAAATTATCTGATTTCTTTAATTTATTATATGTCTTAGTTTCATAGTAATGATGCAACTCTTCCTCAGTTACTTTTAAGAAAGCTTCTACTAGAGGGTGGTTTACGGGTACATAATCACTAAGATTCTTAAATATAGGGCCTTCTCTGACAGTGCTATCCTTATCCCTGAAATTATATTTCAACATTAAGTTCCTACAAAATATTCTTAAATCCATAATTGTGTCAGTAAGACGTCCAGTTTTCTTTGGTATATAATTCAGGCCCTTACTTAACAAGGAGATGTCAGAGTCAGTTAATTCAACAGAAGAGAGATTAAACACTACTTTTTCTTTACCCACATTTTCTTTATCGTGGTATTGTGTAGAGAGTCTTCTGACAATTTCCTCTTTTGCCTTCCCCTGCTCATGGAACGTGACCTCCTTGGGCCTTTGTCCATGCGCACAGGTAAAGGGAGAGTTAGATTGGCATCAACTGCATGCTGATTAGCTTCCTTTGTTTTAGGTCTAACTGCTGGTTCTGAAGTGACTAAAGGTTTATTCTTAACAACATTAACCTCAGGGTATAGATTAATGCTTTCCTGTGCACTAGAATGCACTAATCTAGGGATACAGAATACTCTCAGGCCACGAGGCACTATATGGTGGTCAAGACAGTATTGGAAATGGGCACGCTGTGCCTGCAGGCGTTTCAATTTAAAGAAGTCCTTCTCAATATCATCCAGCGCTCGGTAAAGCGCCTGCATGTCTACTGTCGCTCCGTTGACGTCAGCCAAACTCGCTTCCTCAAGCACAAACCAAGAGGGGTTGGAAATTCCATTCAAATGTTTGCGAAATCTGGTTTCAAGTGTTTCTCTGCCCCGGTGTTCACCTCTGGGTACATAATCTAATTCTATGTTTGACATTTTCTTGATAATCAGAAAATTAGCGTTGTAGTAGACGAAAATGGCAACAGCACAATATAAAAGTCACCTTACCCCGTTGTGATCAGTAAAGAATAAAATAAAGATTCCAGAAGTCCAAAATACTG
>NC_056735.1:1209361662-1209366662 GCF_019279795.1 Protopterus annectens
AGGAATGCCCATTCACGCATGTCGACACACAGAAGATGCTCTAACTAAGAATCGAATGTGCAATGTCTAACTGTGAGGCGACAACGCTACCGCAGCACCACCACCACAGTTACCTGTATATAAGACTAAGTATCATAATTGCACTCTAATTGTATACAATGTCACTACCTGCTGCTACTGTAAGAACTGTCTTCTAGAAGCATTGTTATACAGGATTATTGGTCTTGTCTCCCACTTCACCAATTTATTCTGTTCTAATCTTTTTACCATTATGAATGTCTGTTACTATTTATTTCTTTATTCTATTATACAGTTTTCTTTCTACTAACAAAATAGTTTACTAACAATGGAGCTTTTCTCCCCAGGCCTCCGCTGGAAAAGGGTTTTATGCCCAGTCAGACTCTCCCGGTAAATAAATGTAAAATAAATATATATATATATATATATATATATATATATATATATATATATATATATATATATATATATATTACTGACATTTTTATCTTCAAGTTTAAGCTTAGTTTTAAAATTACACTGTATACTATAGGTAGTGGATGATTGGCTTACCATTTTTTTGGTATAGAGACCCATGTGGGTTGATTGGATGAGAAATGTCAAGGCTTCTGTTGACTGGTAGGGATAAAGAAATAATTCACTGGACAGTGTGTAGACAGCATGTTGTCTCTATTGGTTCTTAATTATAGCAACCTCCTATAATGTATCTGATTTGATATTGAAAGCAGTAGCTACATTGGATTGTTTACATGATAGACTGCCTTCTCATTCAGATGTTTTAGTTTACATTTAATTCACAAATGGTTGGCAGCTGACATTTTTGCAGTCATTTACTATGGACGGAGGTCTTGCATACTTGATTTATTGGACATTAAAGGTTGTTCTGTTTCTTAAATTAAGAAAGAGTCTATTAGATTTTATAGTTGAAATGCATGCCACTCTCTCTATTTAGTTAATACAGTGATAGTCTGAAAGTGCCATTAAACAATTTTTGGCATTTGTTTTTTACGTTGATGTTTTCTTACTGATATTTTTATTTTTGAGCTCAAACTATTCTTTAGAGTGACATTGTATGCTATAGTTAGTGAATGGTCAGTTCTCCTTTTCTATTGGTTAAGAGACCCATGTGGGTTGATTGGGTGAGAAATGTCAAGGCTTTTGCTGATTGGTAGCGACAAAGAAACTCACTATTGGACAGTGTGTTCTTAACACATTTTTATCCATTCTCGATTATAGCAGTGTAAAAACTGATAAGACTGTACTGCACTGTAATTAACTGGAAACAAGTGAAATGAGACTAAGGCAAAAGTCTTAACTGTTATTTGCGCAAACTCATGCTGAACAGGTGCAACTCTCTCTTTTATGGACCAAGTCTTGTGTACTTTTCCGAATGAATTCTCTAAACACTGTAGTTCATTCAATAAGGCTTTATTATCACAATATCCGAATACTGTCTTTATTAACAGTGCTGATAATAACAGTACTGTTAACTATATCCAAAGTTTCTGCACATATCTTCTGATTGTCCTGAATGATGTAAACAGAAACCATATTTATTTGACCTGAATTCCGTACTCAGGCTTGAGTGTCTGTAATGTCAGGTCGAACAAACTAACTAACCTTAACTGAACTGCTATCCTGAACACAACATATTATATTGCTTCAGTCCAGTAATTTTCCTTATTCACTCCTGCTAACCATGGTTTCAGGCTTTGTCTCACATGTGCTTTATTTAACATTCCATTAAGGAACATTCTGTAGCTGGCAAGATTGTATATTTCCCTTGAGAAAAGAACATACTGTATTTCTGTCTTTTTTGCACACCTTATGCTTATCCTTCCTTTCTAATAAACTGTCTCTCATGCTTGACCAGAAATGCTTAACTGTCTTTTATGCATAAATGGAACACAATTTCTAGGACTATTTTACCCTTTAGCCTGTCTAATGTCAAATAACTACTTTAAAATAGAAGTCCCTAATCTAACAAGCAGCCTTTAATAATTGGCTTTAGGTATTGATGAGATCATTTGTTCAAAGGATGGGTTTGTTTTAATTATGATTTCATAAGTCGACAAACATCAGGAGATGATTAGTGTTACAGTCCTTAGTGTTTAGTCCAATAAGAATGTTTATTTGCTCATTTTGTAGAATGTTTTTATACTGATTGGCCAAGTCTTTGGTGGTAAACATGATGAATGTTACTGGATGTCTGACACTTTAAATGTATGTTTTTATGAATTTGTAAGCTTATCAGAAGAAGGTTTTTGGGAACATGAAAGTGCTCATCTTTATTTCAGTTAAAGTTTATTGATGTTTTAGCTGTGGCATCTCTGCTACTTTATTCGCTATATTTTTTCTGACATACATTTAAGTACCTAGCCTTGGTAACCAAGTTTTTAGTTTTACTTTGTAGATATATAGATATATATATATATATATATATATATATATATATATATATATATATATATATATATATGTATACATTTTTTTTTTTTGACATTTGTTAACTGGGTTAGTCCAGCTGAGCTGGAGCCCTTTTTCAGTAGAAACCCGAGGAGAAAAGCTTCTCAAAAACATAAGTAAAATTACATAAGTACAATGGCATAAACAGTAACAATAAATTGAGATCAAATAATAGAATTCAAAGTGGCTAATGAGTACACCTGGTACAATACAGAGTAAAAAAATCAAATAGAAAAATTACATTCTTTATGATCAGTCATTCAGCTGAATAGCTGCAGTGGGTAGAACTTACTATATGTCTATATAACTCAGTTGGAATCTATAGAAATCATGCAGATACATAGTGGTAAACTAGAAGTAGTAAGAGCTATGTAGAGAACATGTAGTGGAAAAGAAAAGAGGTTAGGTGAATAGGTATGGAAGGGAGACAGGATGACAGAGAGGTATAAAGTAGGGGCAAGTCAGTCAGGGGCATGATTACACAGACATAGCCATGTATTGCTTAGGTGTTTTTTTACAGCATTTCTGAAATGGTGTTTTGGCTTAATATTACGAATGTCCAGAGGAAGTTTATAGTTATCGACTGGGGAATAGCTGTAAAGGTTCTTACCTATTTTGATTTTTGGCTTATGTATAGAAAGGAGATGTTGTTCAGAGCTACGAAGGGTTCTAGGTGGAGAATAGAGGGAGATGATAGAAATAATGCTTGGACAGAAGGAGGGCTGGTGCATATAGAATGAATTATCTGAAGCTGAGAGAGGAGTAGGTTGTGGGGAAGCTCCAACCAATTTAGTTTTCTGAGAGCTAAACAGTGATGAGAGTGGTAGTGGTGTTCAGCAGCGAATTTAGCCACCTTGTAGCAAGTGGATTCTAGTTTAGAGGGTAGAGTGGTTTGTAAGTTGGTGAGGATTTGAGAGCCATAGAGAAGGGTGGGTACTAGGTAGGCATGGAATAATAAGGCAATATTGGTTTTTGGTGGGTTTTTGGTGGGTTTTCTTAATCTTACTGAGAATATGCAGGTAAAATTTCAGCTGGTCATCAATAATGACTCCAAGTAGTTTGGTGTGAGTCTCTACTATGATAGGTGTGCTATTATGAGAAGTGATAGAGAATTAAGGTTTAAGATGATTCATAGTTTTGGAAATGAAGAGCAAAAGTTTAGTCTTTTTGGGTTTAGGATTAGCTGGTTCTTGTTGAGCCAGTTTTTGATAGATAAAAAGGAGTTCTGGGTTGTCATATGTAGGTCAGAGAGGGTATCGGCTATGGTGATGACTGTGGAGTCATCAGCATATTGTACACGTGATGACTGTGGGGAGGAGGTAGATAACAGATTGGTAAAGATATTAAATAGTAGTGGGCCAAGTATTAAACCTTGGGGAACCCCCATATTTATAGGAAGTTCAGAAGAGATAGCAAAACTCCATTTAACAGACTGGAAATTGTTGCTGAGGTAGCTAGAGAACCAGAAGATAGTAGTGGCAGATAGGTTGAGTTCAGAGAGTTTGTTTAAGAGGAGGGAGAGGGAGATGGTGTTGAAAGCCTTTGAGAAATCGAGAAAGAGGGAAGATACTAGTTTGTTTTGGTCTCTAGCTTGTTCAAAGGAAATGAGAGCAGTAGAGGTGCTATGTCCAGGACGAAAGCTATGTTGAGTGGGGGTGATTAGGTTCTCTTGTAAGAGGTAGTGAAGGATTTGTTTGTGTACGCATTTTGTCCAAGATCTTAGAGAGAGGTAATAGAATTGCAATGGACATAAAGTTGGAGTGTTCACTGGAGCTACTTCCTTTATGAATGGGTACGGTATATAATTTTTTCCTGATTGCAGGTAATTTGGACTCAGTAATGGAGTTGTTAATGAGTATAGAGATAGGGAGGGTGAGGGAGTTGGCTGCTTTCTGGAGAAAGAGTAGAGGGAGACTGTCGGTAGAGGGGGAGCATGGTTTAAGTTTAAGAAGCAGGGATTTAATGTAATTAGTACATATAGTTTTTAGGGAGAAGGCCAATGAGGTTTTAGAGGGTTTAGGAGGGTTGGGGGGAGAGTAGTATCAGTGCTGGAGTTAGAATGGTTGGTTAATTTGCTGATGGTGTCTATAAAATAGGAGTTAAAGTTAGTAGCAGTTTGAAGAGGTTTGTTTGTAGGACAAGGTTGGAGTGAGGAGGGGTTGCTTGGATGGAGGATTAGGTTGATTGTATATCAGAACTTCTTTGGATTATTTAGGTGTGACTCAGGAGGGTTAGTATAGTAGTTTCTCTTGTCATTGGTGACAACTTTCTTAGAAAGGTTGCAAAGTTGTTTGTACTGTTGAAGGTAGGAGGGAAGTTTGCTTTTGGTCCAGAGCTTCCAAGCTTTATCCCTTTGTGCCATTAGGGAGGAGGTGGGGTTGGTTAGCCAGGAAGATATGTTTGATTTTATTCTAACAGTGTGTATGGGGGCTAGGGAACTGAATATGCTAAAGAATATGTTATTAAATTTGATAACAGCTTCATCAAGGGGTAGTTGCCTAAGGAATGAGCAGTTA
>NC_056735.1:1209371662-1209379162 GCF_019279795.1 Protopterus annectens
TAGGTGAGTATGAGATAGTGACAGTCTTTAGGGTTAGGGGCGGGTTAAGTGAGTTAGGGTTAGGGCGCGGGTTAGGTGAGTTTGCGATAGTGACAGTCTTTAGGGTTAGGGGAGGGTTAAGTGAGTTAGGGTTAGGGTGTGGGTTAGGTGAGTGTGCGATAGTGACAGTCTTTAGGGTTAGGGGCGGGTTAAGTGAGTTAGGGTTAGGGCACGGGTTAGGTGAGTGTGCGATAGTGACGGACGTTAGGGTTAGGGTTGGGTTAAGGTTATAGATAGTTATGTATGTAAGGTTTAGTGTGGATTTGTAAGGATTTTGGTGTGCTTGTGTTGGGTGTGTGCTTTTTGGACAGGGGATTTGTTTTGTTTGTTGATTGTCGGGATTGTGGTGTGTCGGGCATGTGAGGTTTCGTGTTTGTGAACTTTCGGTTATGTGGTGCCGGTGATTTCATTGTCGGTGTTGTCAGGTAGACTCATAAATATATACATATATATATATATATATATATATATATATATATATATATATATATATATATATGTATATATACAGATAGATAGATAGATATAAATATATATATACATTATTTACATACAAAAAAACTATGAGCATTAAAACTATTGTTGAAACAGTTAAGCATGTAGAGAATGAGGTAGGCTGTTACGGCACTTTTCCATGCAATAATTGTAAGCAATGTAGATATATATCTGGTAACAGTACTATTTTCTTCAAACATCTCAGAAAGACCATTTATAGCAAAGGACACTACACTTGTAACACACAATTTGTAGTTTATGTGGCCGTGTGTGATTCCTGTGGAGAATTTTATGTAGGCAAAACTATAAGGGCTTTACATAAACGCATTTATGAACATGTGTTGGCCATTAGGAAGAAGGATTTATCTAATGCTCTAGCCAGACATGCCTCAGTATGTAGCGTGTTTAAAAAGTTTAGGTTTTCCGTTTTGGAAAGGGTGGAATTTCATTCATTTGCTGGGAATTTTAAGGTGTATTTAGAGTGTAGGGAAGCATTTTGGCAAATTCTGCTGAATGCAGATCAGCCACCTGGGTTGAACGATGTTATTAACATCAAATGTTTCCTACAACTAAATAGAATATAAATGGTTATATGTATTTTTAATATAAATGGAAAAATCATATAGTTTTACTTTTTTCATTTAAATTATTATGTAATTTAACAAAGTTTTTATTGTTGTGTTCTATTGATTGGTTGGAGTTAGACCATGTGATTTAATTTGTGGGTATTTATATATGCGTTGTCTTGTGATAACCTTCTCTGAGGAAGTTCATTTGTCATTAAATGTGAATGAAACGCATAAAAGAAGGTTCATTATTTGGCTGCTATTTATCTTGGGCTTGCTTGGCTGTTCTTATTTGGTTTGGTGTGCTTTTCGTGTTATAAATATATATATATATATATATATATATATATATATATATATATATATATATATATATTTATATAAAGGTAAAAAATATATAGTGAGCACTGAACCACGGCAATGAGTAACTTAATAAAAGACTTTAATGAACAAACTGTAACAAACAGTAATGCTGAGCACTTTCGCAGTCAAGCTGCTTCATCAAACAATGTTCATCACACAGCTCCACCCATATATACATCATAAGTGACTCTGAAGGCAATTAAAAGCAATTTAAAATAAAAACAATTAAAATTAAAAAGGCCAGTGTAAAATTTCAGAAAATCTGTCTTATAATATAGTTACACATATGCATTTTATATACATAACATGATTTTCCTGAAATATATATGTACGAGCTTAAATTATACCAAGGATGTACTAATGTATGTATAGGATATATATATAAAAAGTATGTAAAAAACACTTCATTAGCGTAATGGCCTATTAGTCAAGACCAGTTGAACAGATACCTTATCATTGAGGCCTCTACCCATATTCGCCCTCATCCTAATAATTCACTCAAGTTCCCTGTTTTCAACACTATTTCTAGTGGCCCCTCTCCTTATATTAAATGTAACCTTTTCGATTACCATAAATCGAAATTCATGCCCCATACCCATAGCCATGACATGTCGTGAAAGTGCATTGGTATCAATGTGTCTGGGTATATCATAAAGGTCTTCCCTGATCCTGTCATTAATCCACGTGTGGTCATCCCTATATAACATGAACAGCAATTTATGCAATAACTTAAATATACCAAATTGGTACTATTGCAATCTGCTGTTAAACAGAAACTCAACTGTTTGCCTGTATCTGGATGGCAAAATCCACCAGAGCCATCCAGATATTGGCAAAAATTACATTGATTACAGGCCACAGTTCCATAACCACTCTCTACAGTACAATTATCAGCTGGTATACATGGCCTAGGGTCACAAAGTATCTTTTTCAGGGATTTCTTATTCTTGTAGGTATAATGTGGAATATCACCAACTATTTGCCTAACATCCTCATCATCACATAGAATCTTCCAATTTTTCTCAAATACTTCCTGTAGTAGTCTAATGTTTCTGGCATATGTCACAGGGATTCTCATAGATGTATTGTTTGAATTAGCATCAGCTGTTGGTCTTCGTTTATTGAAAAAATACAGTTTACCCTTCCCTTTCCTCATGGCCTGTATCTCAGAAAATGCTGAATTGACATATTTTTGGGAATATCCTCTTTCAACAAAACATATCTCAAGATTACCTAATTCCTCCTTGAATTTCTCATGATCAGCTATAAGCTGGATGACCTCAGTGCTTGTCCTTTCATTACATTTTAAAAATATGTTGTGGGTGCATACTACTGCGCTCCACATATGTATTCCTATAGCATGGTTTCTTCAACATTTCTGTATTGAAATTTCCATTTGGGGGCCTATGTATACATACATCCAGGAATTCCAGGCATGTTCTGGATGTACTAGCTGTAAACTTCAACAAGTTAGTTGTGTTGCTAATATGTTCAAGAAATTGTACAAATGTAGGCTCATCCCCTTTCCAAACAAGGAAGATGTCATCTACAAACCTCCAAAAAAATCATATGGGAAAATCCTTACCATGCCCCAATATAAACTCCTGTTCCCATGCCACCATGACTATGTTGGTGTAGCTATTGGCACATGGTGTGCCCATAGCTATGCCATCACACTGCCTAAATAACTCTTGTCCAAACAGGAAAAGGTTATTGTCTAAGACCATCTCCAATAAAAAACAAAGAAGGTCAATATGCCTAAATTCATATGTACCATCATTTTCCAGATATTTTTTTAAACATGTCAATGCCACAGTCATTAGGAATTGCAGTAAATAACGATTGCACATCTAAAGCCACCATGATCATATCTTTATCATGGGGTAATATATCCACAGCAAATTCATACAAATCTTCCAAGAACTGCTTAGTATCCTTTGAGATATATTTATTCTTAGCTAAAATGGGCTTCAAATGTTGTTTAATGTAAATAGATAGTGGCTCCGTAACCCACCCCCCTCCTGCCACTATCGACCTCATGGGTGGTTGGGTGGGGTGTTTGTGGATCTTTGGTAGGCCCTGAATGATAGGTGTCAATGGTTCTTTAACCAGCAAATATTGACTAACTTGTTGAAGTTTACAGCTAGTACATCCAGAACATGCTTGGAATTCTTAGAATTATGTATACATAGGTCCCCAAATGGAAATTTCAATACAGAAATTTTCAGGAAACCATGCTATAGGAATACATATGTGGAGTGCAGTAGTATGCACCCACAACATATTTTTAAAAAGTAATGAAAGAACAAGCACTGAGGTCATCCAGACTTACAGCCGATGATGAGAAATTCAAGGAGGAATTAGGTAATCTTGAGATATGTTTTGTTGAAAGAGGGTATTCCCAAAAAGAGGTCAATTCAGCATTTTCTGAGATACAGGCCATGAGGAAAGGGAAGGGTAAACCACATTTTTCCAATAAACGAAGACCAACAGCTGATGCTAAATCCAACAATACATCTATGAGAATCCCTGTGACATATGCCAGTAACATTAGACTACTACAGGAAATATTTCAGAAAAATTGGAATATTCTCTGTGCTGATGAGGATGGTAGGCAAATAGTTGGTGATATTCCCATTATACCTACAAGAATAAGAAATCCCTGAAAAGGATACTTTGTGGCCATAGGCCATGTATACCAGCTGATAATTGAACTGTAGAGAGTGGTTATGGAACTGTGGCCTGTAATCAATGTAATTTTTGCCAATATCTGGATGGTTCTGATGGATTTTGCCATCCAGATACAGGCAAACAGTTGAGTTTCTGTTTGAGAGCAGATTGCAATAGTACCAATTTGGAATATTTAAGTTATTGCATAAATTGCTTTTCATGTTATATAGGGATGACCACACATAGATTACAGGACAGGATCAGGGAACACCTTTATGATATACCCAGACACATTGATACCAATGCACTTTCACAACATGTCATGGCTATGGGCATGGGGCATGAATTTCGATTTATGGTCATCGAAAAGTTTACATTTAATATAAGGAGAGGGGCCACTAGAAATAGTGTTGAAAACAGGGAACTTGAGTGGATTATTAGGATGAGGGCGAATATGGGTAGAGGCCTAAATGATAAGGTAGCTATTCAACCGGTCTTGACTAATAGGCCATTACGCTAATGAAGTGTTTTTTATATACTTTTTATACATATTTCCTATACATACATTAGTACATCCTTGGTATAATTTAAGCTCGTACATATATATTTCATGAAAATCATGTTATGTATATAAAATGCATATGTGTAACTATATTATAGGACAGCTTTTCTGAAATTTTACATTGGCCTTTTAAATTTTAATTGTTTCTGTTTTAAATTGCTTTTAATAGTCTTCAGAGTCACTTATGATGTATATATGGGTGAAGCTGTGTCATGAACACTGTCTGATGAAGCAGCTTGACTGCAAAAGCACTCACCATTACTGTTTGTTACAGTTTGTTCATTAAAGTCTTTTATTAAGTTACTCATTGTCGTGGTTCAGTGCTCACTATATTTTTTATGTTTATATTGGTTTATTGCTTGAGCACTGTTTATCCACACAGCCTACCTTTTTCTTGTGTGTGTGTGTGTGTGTGTGTGTGTGTGTGTGTGTGTGTGTGTGTGTGTGTGTGTGTGTGTATATATATATATATATATATTATATATATATATATATATATATATATATATATATATGTATATATATACAGACATAGATATATAGCTATATAGATATATAGACATATAGATATAGATACACACATTATATCCCTATCTATATATGGGTTACCTTCAGTTTCTTAACAGACAACTTCACCGACATGTCAGTTCACCGACATTTCCAAACCCACCTTTAACCACGCTGTTAGTAAACACTCATCCACCCCGACGAACTACACTACTCAAAAAAACTGACCCACCAATGAGGGGGGCTTCCGCCACCTCCCCCCATGTCAGGGGCTTCGCCCCCCACACCCCCTTCCTCCTGCAATTAGAACCACTCCTAATCTTGACCAATTTAAAAAACTACTTAAAAGTCACCTAACAGACAAATGGCTTTGCTCTTGTAAAAAGCCAGGCTGACCTGTGACAAAATATTACTATCTATTGCCTCCATACATTACAACTCTGGTTATTTATAATACTAATCAAGGTTCTACTTTCATCACTTGCTGTCTCATCTACTGTTCCCCCTCCCATTACTAGCTCACTCTTGATTTCTTTTGTCTCTGTCCACCTCAAATCTTTCTCCCCTTGACTTGCACCCCTCTCTCTTCTTTATAGTTACTGTATAAGAACTGTGTGTATTTATTTATTTGCAGTTTGTTAACTGAGAAAGTCAATTGGGCCACTATGAGCCTTTTTCAATGGAGGCCTGATAGATAAGCTCCATGTACATACATACAGAAACAATACAAGTAACAATCACATCAGAATTAATACAGGGTAATACAGAAATAAGTCACCAGAAGTTATTACAAACAATTTCACAATACCAGATATCTATCTGATATAGAATACCATATATATATATATATATATATATATATATATATATATATATATATATATATAAGTTTGAAAATACACTTCTTCAAACTCATACAGTAGACCCTGGGTTATGCAAAAGTGCACTTTCACGAAACCCGCTTCAGCGAATGGGCTACTACTGATTTTAGTGCAGTAGTTATGGACCTTAGGGTTAGGGCGCGGGTCATGGTAAGGCGATAGGTAGTAGGGCTATCCCCTTGCCATGACCCGCACCCTAACCCTAAGGTCCATGACTACCGCACCACAGTGGAGGATAGCCTGTCCTCCACTGTGGTGCGATAGTCACGGACCTTAGGGTTAGGGCAGGGGTCATTGTAAATGGATAGCTCATAGGGCTATCCCCTTACCATGACCGGTGCCCTAACCCTAAGGTCCGTAACTACCGCACCACAGTGGAGGACATAGCATGTTTTCCTGCTGTCCTCCACTGTGGTGCGATCTGTTCATAGAAGCTGAGTTCACGAAAGTGCACTTTCGAATAAGTGCACTTTCGCATAACTGAGTGGTCTACTGCTTTTTTTCGAATACGTGGTATTCGATGAAAAGCAGTAGACCCATATATATATATATATATATATATATATATATATATATATATATATATATATATACATACATATTATATATATAGTATAGAAAATGATTTAACTACTCCAACTCTTGCTTTATACTTATTCTGTAAACTTACCCATGGTGCTCCTTTATGAACTGGAAACCAAAGTTATAACATGTAACCCAGCACAAATGGTGTATCACAATTCTCTAATTGTTCTAATGTAAACACAGACAAATAATGGAGTAGGTTGAATTTTTTGCTTGGATGTGTATTAATACACTAGAATTATTCTGTATTACTTTTTTACAATGTTTACAATTGTTAATATCTTTGTCATGACTCCATCATTGTATGCTATGCATTTATGTAAATTTGCTGTGCAATTGTATTTTGTGGAGCTTTTATCCCCGGGCCTCCACTGAAAATGAGTTTCAGCCCAGTTGGACTTTCCCTGTAAACAAATGTCAAATAAATAAATAAATAAAGTCTACACACACACACACACACACACACACACACACACACACACACACACACTCCCACTCACACACATATATATCAGAATCAGAATCACATTTATTGACCAAGTATGCATGCATATAAGGAAGCTGACTCCGGTTTCAGTGACACTCCAAGTATGAATTACATAAATGGCATACATACAACTATTAAGAACAAGACAAAAAAGTAAATATACATATACATATACATACAGACTAAAATAAACTTTGAAAGAAACTAGCATTAACAATATGTAAACAATACTGCAGAATCATTGGAGGCTTGGGAAAAAGAATACTCCAATCTAATAAGCTGAGTTAACCATTTATGAACTTCATGGTTTGTGGAAAAAAACATTCCTATATCTGCTTGTTTTGG
>NC_056735.1:1209384162-1209454162 GCF_019279795.1 Protopterus annectens
GGGTATCATGTTAACTGTCGCCAACTCTCTCGATTCTGTGCCACACTCCTGCCTTCTTCAACATCTCATGCCTGATTGTCGCAGATCTTCTTTCACACAATCCATCTACCTCTTTGCTGGACGTCCTTGCTTCCTCTTACCTTCTTCCTGTCTGTCCCAAATCTTCCTCACCAGATTGTCTTCTGCTTTTCTTCACATGTGCCCAAACCACTGTAATCTGTTCTTTGATCTTTTCTGCAATTGGAGCTACTTTGGCTTCTGCTCTTATGTCCTCATTACTTCATCTGTCTCACACTGTGCATCCTACCACCCTTCTCAGACACGTCATTTCTATTACCTCTAGCTTCTTCAACTGTTCTGCCTTTACTGCCCAGGTTTCTGTACCATACAGTAGTACTGGTTGCACCACTGTCTTGTACACCTTGCTTTTCAGCTTATTTGGCATTCTTCTGTCATAGACTACACCTGATACTCTATGCCAGTTGGCTGCAGCCCCTCTAATTCTAGCTTTGACCTCTTCATTTAGGCTACCCTTCTCTTCAACCACCCCTCCCAGATATTTGAAGCTGTTTACCTGTTCCACTATCTTCCCTTCTATCTCTATTCTCAGCTTTTTCTGATTTCCCAAATTTGTTGCCATTACTGCCGTTTTATCTGTGCTTAGTTTCATCCCATGTGCCTTCAGATTTACATTCCATTTTCCTATCCTTTGCTGAGGTTCTAGCTCAGAGTCTGCCTGTACTGTTACATCATCTGCATACAGCAGCTTTGTTGAGCTCTCTCCTCCAAATTGTTTGCTAATGTAGTCCATCACCAGTATGAACAGTAGTGGACTCAGAACTGAACCCTGATGTATACCCACTCCCACTGGGAACACCACTGTTCATACTTGAGACACTGGGTCCTTGTACATAGCCTGCACTAATTCTACCAATGTTTCTGGGACTTCAAACTACTGCAGCACTGCCCAGATTAGCTTTCTTGGGACCTTGTCATATGCTTTCTCCAAGTCTAGGAATGCCAGTTGGACTCTGTCCTCATTTCTAGCTTCTTCACAAGTATCTGTCTCAATGCAAACATTGGGTCAATTGTGCTGCATCCTGATCTGAATCCAAACTATTCATCTCCCATCTTACATTCTACTACTCTGCATATCCGTTTATCAGTCACCCTCTCCAGAACTTTCATGCAGTGTAGTAGGAGTTTGATCCCTCTGTACTGCCCACAGTTGTGGATGTCCCCTTTGTTCTTGTACACTGGCACAAGTATGCTTTTTCTCCAGTCATCTTGGATATGCCTTTCTCTCCACATTGCTATTAGTCCCCTCAAGAGCCATTTGTCCCCTATCTCACCCAGCTTCTTTATCATATCTGCTGACACCTCATCTGAGCCTGCTGCTTTCCCTGACTTCATCCTCCCAAGTGCTGTTCTTACTTCTTCTAAGGTGGGTTCCTCTTCTTCTCTAATTCATAGGTTCATAGGTTTATACTAGGCTATCTGCCCTAAGGCATTTATAAGCCTAGCCCAAATTATTGTGGCTTACGCCACCCCTTATATGAAAAAATACTGTGCCCATTAGTTTGTTGTGCCTCTGTCCAGCAGTGACCCAGAGATGATTCCCGGGGTAAACCTACGATCTCCCATCCACAGGTCTAGATTTCTCTTGAACAGAGTCAGCGAGGTGCTCTGCCTCACATGGACCGGGATTTTATTCCACAGCATAGGGAGTCTCTGAGTGATAAATCTATCCCTCCAGCACGTCCTATTTATATCCGTGCTAAGGTTTAAGTCGCTTGCTCTAGTGGTTTTGGTGGATTTGGATTTTTGAGGTGGAGCATGTCCATTAATTCCGGGTTGGACATGGCCTTGTATGTCAGGCACATGTCACCTCTGAGCAGACGGTATGCGACTGAATAGAGCTGGAGTTTCTTCAATCTGGCAGCATATGACAGATTTTGGAGTCCCTTTATCCTTTTGGTGAGGAACTTTTGGGGTCTCTCCAATTGCTGCAGATGTCGGGTGAGATACATCCCGAATGGGGCATTGTACTCGATCATTGGTCTGATAAGTGAAGAGTACAGGGGAACAATGACCTCACTAGATCTGGATGTGAATCCCTTCATGATCAGGTGGGCAATGTAGAAGGTCTTTCTAACCACTTTAGCAATGTGAGTGTCAAAAGAAAGGCCACTGTCAACCTGGGTCCCCAGGTCCCTGATAACCTCTTCTGTGCTTAGTGGATTGCCACCTATATGGTAGCTTGGGGTTACCTTGTTTTTCCCGAAGGGTATGACTATACATTTTTGGCGTTTAACTTCAGGCCATGGCTCTGGCACCAGCTATCTGTTTCCGTGAGTCCCTTCTGAAGGATATCAGTGTCCGATGCACTTTCCACTATGGCGCCCAGTTTGCAGTCATCTGCAAACTTTGTCAGCCAAAGTCCTCCCATGTTGGCCTGTACTTCTGAGAAGTAGATGCCAAACAATAGGGGCCAAGGACCGAGCCCTGTGGGACACCACTTGTGACCGGCTTGGAGTCTGACACAGCGCCAGCAACTCTAACCCTGTGGGTTCTGTCCTTAAGCCAGTTTGCAACCCATCTTGTGACATATGGGTTTACATTTAAGCTGGTAGTTTTTCTACAATACCCGAGTGGGGTATTGTGTCGAAAGCCTTTGCAAGGTCAAGGTAGGCTGTATGGACTGCCTTTCCCTCATCAATGGCCTTGGTGACTATTTCAAGAAGTCGACCAAGTTCAAAAGGCATGATCTTCCCTTGACAAAGCCAAACTGGGTCGGGTCCAATGTCTGCAAGTCCCCTATATCTTTGTTTATGAGCTCCATTATGATCCTCTCCATAGCTTTGCAGACTAGACTTGTTAAGCTTATGGGGCGGTAATTACCAGGGTCCGTGAGGCGCCACCTTTGTGGAGTGGGACCACAGTTGCCGTCGCCACTCCTTGGGCACGTATCCTGTGGTAAGGCTGAGATTAAACAGCTGCCTTATGTGCGGGTTTAATTCCTCATTTAGCTCGTAGCACACAGCCGGGGACACCATCCGGTCCCATTGATGCTGTGTTTTTAGCTTTAGAGAGAGCAGCTTTCACCTGCGCATTTGAGATGTCCGGGAGGCTACACTCGGCTGGGATAGTTATCTCTCCTTTAGGGGAGAGGGGTGAAGTTTGCACTGAACCTGTCTGCCAGTATGTTGGCAATGTCTGTGGGTTCAGTGATTTTGTATCATTTTGGACTAATTCTGAGCATATCTGTGAGTTTCCACCCAGGTTCCTAACATAGCTGAAAAAGGCCTTATGATTGTCCTTTGAATCCATGGCAATTTTTCTCTCAAAATTGGCCTTAGTTGATTTTATGAGTGCTCGTAATTTTTACTAATAATGATCAGGGGTGACTTCCCTTTTATGGATTTTGTTCTATCATGTAATAGCTTTCTCCTCTTATTGTAAAGTTTGTTAATGGCTGGGGTCCACCAGACTGGACGTTTGCCCTTTGTGGAAAGAGTCTTGGTTTTATTTGGGATTGCCTGATCCATGCAGTCCTGGAGGTGTTCATAGAAGGCATTTGTAAGGGCTTCGCAGCTTGGGTTGTGGTTTCCTCTGACTCAGGGGCCTTGAAGGATACCACACCAGTCTTGAGTAGTGTGAAGTTTGCTTTAGAGAAGTTCTTCACTATGGTCTTTTGTTTGGGGTGGGGCGGGATGTGGATTTCCAGTGAGATTAGTTTATGATCAGATCTCACCAATGAGGGATATACTTCGTGTGGAGCATTTTGTCCCCATGTTTGTGACAATGAGATCTAGTATATTTTCTCCTCTCGTGGGAACAGTGACTAGCTGTTCCATGGCATTTGAATTTATGAACTCCAGGAACCGTTGGGCTAGAAAGTTAGGGCTTGAGTAATGTTCCCAGTCTATATTCGGGTAGTTGAAGTCACCCAATATGATGGTGTTTGGAGATACATTTATACCCTCCAGTGTCTTCAGGAAGGCTGTGTGGGGTTCCTGAGTTTGAGAGGGTGGCCTGTAGCATGCTACAATTTGTAGAGCAGTTTTGCCTATTGTTAGTTGCACCTGGATGGTTTCCAAGCTTCATGCGTTGCCACCAACCTGGAGGTGTGAGTATCCTTTATGAATATGGATACACCCCTCCTTTTGTGGAGTGGTCCGGGTTTTGGGGCGAACGCATGATATGAGGTAAAACCTAATAGTGCCGGGGTGCTCTCAGGAGCCTTGAACCAGGTTTCAGTTACAGCACAGACATCGATGTTCTCCATACTGAGAAGGGCCTCGAGTGCGTGCATTTTGAGATTTAGACTTCTGGCATTGAGCAGCATTACCCTCAATTTCTTCCCATTTTTGTTTTCTAGGGTGGTAGGTTTAGAATTTGAGCCTTGCCTAAAAGGCACTATGGGGTGGCAAGAGCCTTAGCCAATATCCGGAATCCCAGGGTGACAGGTGCAAGCCGTCCCTGGCAGCGTGGCTTGTCAAGCATGTCATCCCAGGCAGACAGACACTGGATCCCCTTTGAATGACACCAGACATTAAGCCAATTGTTAAAGCTGATCATCTTGTCTCTATATTGTGGCATCATTCTTGGTGAAGGAAGGATACTGCTCAGGGTTAGGGTCATACCTGCCTGGGCTACATAATCAGAGAGCTCCTCTATGTCTCTTTTCATGCAGTCCAGGGAGGTACGTCTCAGGTCGTTCACACCAGCATGGACAATGACTGTGTCATATTTGTACTTGCTGTGGAGTGACCCGAGTGCTTGTGTTATGTGGCGGATTCTAGCGCCTGATAGGCAGCTTACTGTGACCCTCTCCTTGTTCAGCCTGGTGAGTGGGACGTCAGTGTGTCTGACTATGGAGTCACCTATGACAAGTATGTTTGGTGTTGTATTTGGCCTTAAGGGCTGTGACTGCTTTGCACACTGCTTTTGTGGTTTATGTGTTGCTTGTAGGCTGTTTCTGGGGCAGTACATCTTCTGTGGGGTTTTCTTCATTCAGAAGCTGCTGGAAATGCTCCTTCCATCTGCCTTTGATGTCCTGTAGACTGGTAAGCAGGTTGTTGCTGGCATCCCTTATGAAGGGTGTCTGACTTTCTTCTTTATCTTTCTGTCTTTGCCTTGCAACCTGATATAGACTCTTTGTGCCCCTTACTAAGTCACTTTCCAGAAGTTGGTAGAGTGCCTCTGATGCCCTATTCTTTCCTATTGCAACTTCTTTCTTAGCTTCTTTGTTTATCCAGCCAGTAGTCCTTCCTAGCCTGGTCAGACTTTTCTATCTCCCACTTCTTCCTGCATGCCTTCTCTCTTTTGATGACTTCCTGGACTTCTGCATTCCACCACTAGCTTTCCTTATCTACCTTATTTCCATACCTGTATTCATCTATCTATGTATTATCACATTTATTCTCAAATGTATGACTGTGGGTATATTGTGTACTATATTCTTGTTAAGTATATTTCTGCTATCTGCACTGCCATGGCCTTCACATTTGTCTAACACACATACACAGCTGCCTGTACATCCAATAGCCTTCAATTTGTTTTACTTGCTAGGCTTACCATGATAAGTGGAGAGCAACATTTTTCAAACAGTGTGCACACTCCCAGTAAATGTGATGACTGGAATTGATGCAAAAGCATCATTCTCCAATGCTGTAGATCCATAGCAGATATGGCAGGCAATTGTGTGGGAAAGTGTCAGGTTTAGGGCATAGAGATGGGGTGTCCAGGAGTCCAAGATTTTTATTGGACTCCTATAAGAACCACAGTGCCAGGCTTTCGCAGGGGGACTATTGTGGCTTCCAGTATAAGTCAGAAGCTTGGGATAGTTTAGCCCATAGTGGTGAACAATGTAGATATCACTACAATGACATCTGGAGGAGGAAGAGGGATACCCTTGACAATTGGATTGGGGAATGTAGGACTGTGCACATCCCAGATATCCTACACCTGTGTAAGTATCGACTACAGAGAGTACTTGTAAGACTTAAAAGCTGAATATAGGCAAGATTGGCATTCATAATGGTATTCTGTTCTGTTTTTTCCACAGCTCCCAGGGACTGTGACCCCACGGGGCTAGACTGGCAAGGATGAGAAAAGCATGTGGTATGCATGCAGCAGAATAGTAGTGTTATTCTAGCATTAAAAGTTAAAGATAGCTTTTTTGGTATTTTATAGAGGTGTATCAAATTGAGCATGCATATCTCAACTATAAAAGCAAGTATGCATGCATTAGTCTGTAGTACAAACCAAGAGTCCAATATTAGACTTTAGTTGGAGATTGTGGGTTCAAAGACCAAACTTCCCAAATAGACAATACTGTTAATTCTTCAGTTATGTGTAATTTAAATATTTAAAGTAAAAGCTGTACATGCCATAATGTAAACTGTAATCTGTATAATTGTAACACGCATTTGTGCACTATATGCACATATAAAAGAGTACTTTCTGCATTCTATAGAACAGTGTGCATCTGTTAGGAGCTGGTAATAGTGTGCATCTGTTAGGAGCTGGTAGTCTTAAAAGTAAAAGTTATATGTTGGAAGTTGGTAGACTTAAAAGTAAAAGTTAAGATACTAGAGTCAATTAATTGTAACAATGCATTGTATGTCACAATGAAGGTACTAATCTTATCTCTTTTTTCTCTCACCCCAACCCTAATATTCTGTTTTTATTTTGTTTTTATTTATTTTTATTATTTTTTTTTATGTTTCATCAAAATGTGAGCGTCATCCATGTGTACCAGATCACTAAATACTCCACACCACACCAAGGTAGGCCTGACTACCCTTCATCGTCTCCAGCACCAATGCACAACATATCTGGGAGCCAACCTGGCAACACTGCCTCTGCTGCCCCTGCACTACCTGTACCCTCAGGTAGTCCTGCCTCGAAGGTTGGTCCAGTGGTACCCTCTGCTAGCAGTGGTGGAGGTGGTGATTTTATGACCCGGACTGAATTCCCAGGGATGGTGCATAGGGTTGTGCACCACACTGTTGGTGCATGCCTGTGCAGGCTGGAAAGGCTGCTGTCCCTCATTTTACATAATACAAGGAGGAGGAAATCCAGATGTCAGGCACTCCAGCCAGCAGTGGAGTGAGGCAACAGTGATGACAGTCTAGTCAGTGAGAACTCGACTCTCACTATAACCCAGCTTGATGACCATATCATGGTGTCCCCAACCTTTTGTGTCATCACCATCCATTTCTTGTCTGTCTGCAATTGCTTCCTCACCTACCCAACGTACCTCACTCAGGCATTCCTATGTCTCTTCCCTAACATTCCTCACACTCTCTCAAAAAAATGGTCACCTGTCCCACAAAAAATTATTTGCCCCATACATAGCCCTCCGTTTTGGAACACTTGATTTGGTCCAATTGGCTATGCAGCATGACTGCATTGTGGTCAGCCCTCTTTCTGGAGGTGACAGTCCAAATTCAGTTAATATTTGGCAGATATGCTCACTTTACACTGTTAAACAAATGGATAGCTATGGTTCTAGCCTAACTCCCTCCTGCACATACCTGCCCTGTTTTCCTTTGTTCTTCCCTCTGCCTGCATTTCACCATGGTCCTATCCTCCCCATTTCTTTTAATGCATTATTTTTCATTGATGTGCATTGCACACAACGTGTAGAAACAGCAATGCAAAAGTAGTTAAGAGTATTACATACAGCTGTATTTGAACCCAGTACCATCTGGCCCCAAAAAGGTATTACATACAGCTGTATTTGAACCCACTACCATCTAGCCCCAAAAAAGAATCTATCAGTGCAGGTGTATTCCAGAGACTCAATACTGTCAGACTTTGTTCTTCCCCCTGCTTGCTCCCCACTTCACCAATTTCCTATCTACCCCATTTTAACACCCTTAATCTGGGAAAAACATAAAATCACATACAACACACACATAAGTAGCAGAAAAAGTAATGGCTCCCTTCACTTTTTCGGCTCCATGTTTGTGAGGAGGTGCACATCACAAACCAATCTGCAGCAATGGTGAGCAGTGGCAAAACGCAGCAACATATCTCGTATAAACATTTTGTGTCATTGCATTATCAGTCTGTAATGAAAAGTATTTTAAAGTATTTCATACACCTGTATTCAAACCCAGTATCATCTGGGCCAAAAAAGGAATGTATCAATGCATTAACACATGGTGTCGGAGTCAGTTAAGCAGCAGGTGTATTTCATAGACTCAATACTGTCAGGCTTTAGTAATGCAGCTTGCATTTGTGCACTGCTTCCCTACACGCAAATGTGTATCTCATATGCGTATACACTTTGCTAACCATCACTCAAACTTGCTGCTCGCTGAATGTATTACTGCTTTTTACTGCCCATTTCCTGTGTGTAACATGGAATTATATGTGTAAACATTACAAACTAAGGGCCCTATCTAACAATATGTCATCTATTTACAATACATCCATCTGTCGCCACCTTACAAAGCACTGCAACCCTGGTGTCTCAGTACTTTTTCCACACATATCTCAACCACAGTACAAAATGTAATATCAAATGTTGTGTGCTATGTAATGCAAATAAGTCTGGTAACATGCAGAACTACAACTATTGACCCATATGCCTAAAAACACTTATCTGCAAGGCTGGGGAAGGAATCAGCATGGACTATATCCACTGGGAAATAGGTGACCTTCAACACACTTTACCCTACCTATTTTGTTTTTGTCAAGAGTACATCTTGCTTAATGAACCTTGTGAAATTCTGGGATACTGACCCCACAGACCTGGATGAGGGATAACAAGACACATGGCCTATGTTGACTTATCCAAGGCCCTTGACACTATCCCCCATTCATGTGTCATAGTGAAGAGCTCCATTGTGGAATTAAGCCATACAGTAATACAGAGATAGGCAACCAGCTCACTGACATAACACACACACTCAAAGATTTGGATTACACCTCCAACAGTAACCAATTACCATTAGAATACCACAAGGATCTGTGCCAGGCCCTCAACTGTTTGCAATCTACTTCCCTGAAGTGCAGGCAATGGTAGATGGCCTGAGGTTTGCCAAGTTTGCAGATGACTGATAACTGGACACACTAATATATAGAGTCCCTCAATGATGGTAACATATTACAGAAGGAGCTGCCACACACAAATGATTGGTGCCAAACTCATGGACTGAACCTTAAAGCATACAATGGCTCATTGTCCCCTTTGACAATGAAGTACCACTGCTAATTATGATATACATGGTACCCCATGTTGATAGCAATCTACACTTTCATCACTATGTGTTCATAGTGGTGACACACACATTCTGCATTGCTCACATCATAAATATTGACATCACATATAAGACCAGGGTGGTCATATCTCTGCTGTACTCTACCCTTATCAGACCACTAATTAAGTACAATGATCCCTTCTGTCTGTACCTCACAAGATACCTGCAGCAATTAGAGAAAAAACAGAGTTGTGCCTGGGACACTCCAGGGTCTCCAAAAATGCCACATGTGGAAAGACTGAAAAACCTGTCAGTATACTCACTATCATGCAAGCTGCTGAGAGGTCAGCTATGCCCACCCTACACAGCGGTATCAGACCCTACCCTACTGGAAATACTGCACATCTGCAAATCAAATGGAATAAGAGTAACTTGGCCCAGGTTTCTCAACCTAGCCTGTGACATAAACAGAACATTCTAGGGAGACAGATATATATACCACAACAACTCACAGTCCTCTGTAATAAGTTCTCACTGCATGGGAATCAGTGCTCCTCTATGATCCTGTTCAAGCGTAAGTGTAACCTTGACTTTTGGTTGGGTGATTGTAAAATCACCTCTGGGGTGGCAGGTATGTCCCTCATGGACAGGACCAGTTGGTGCTGCTCACAAAATCACTCTGCTAACAACAACCATCCAACTATGGTCAATAAAGGTACTTGTGCTTTTACAAAGCTAGGCTTCTAAACACCATAGGGCCATTAGGCTAGTAGCTTCCTATGTACATATAAAGCTATGAGCCTATGCAAGTCTCACAACATTTTGTCTCCCACATGGCCTGTTGATGTCATGTACTATAAATTCACCTACAGTCTTGGAAAAATCAGAGTTGTGCTGTGGCTCTTGCATAACATACTGTGTTCTATAGTCTGTGTACTTAGGTAATGGTTCTGTTCTCACTGCAGTCAACTGTGTGTGTGTGTGTGTGTGTGTGTGTGTGTGTGTGTGTGTGTGTGTGTGTGTGTGTGTGTGTGTCTGTGTCTAGCAAGAAGAGCAGAAGTGTACATCCTACAGTTACCCCTCCAAGCCCATGGATTGACAGTATTTTGATGTTTGCACATGCCTACACATCCACTTCATGCAGGCCTCCCAACTTCTTCTCTCAAACATGCACTGCTGATGTCATCCACTGTAGGTTGACCTGCAGCCATGTATAAGTCTGGTTTGTGCTGTGGCGCTTGCATACAACACTGAGCTCTGTAGTCTGTGTACTTAGAAGGGGTTCTGTTCGCATTGAAGTTAACAGAATGTGCATGCATGTGTGTGTGTGTGTGTGTGTGTGTGTGTGTGTGTGTGTGTGTGTGTGTGTGTGTGTGAGTGTGTGTGTGTCTATCCAGAAGAGCAGAAGTGTGTATCTTGCAGTTACCACTCCAATCCCATGAAATGACAGTATTTTAATATTTGCACATGCCTACAGATCCATTTCATGCAGGCCTCCCAACTTCTGTCCAACATGCACTGCTGATGTCATCATAAGAGTAACTTGGCCCAGGGTTCTCAACCTAGCCTGTGACATAAACAGAACATGTTGGGGAGACAGATATATACCACAACAACTCACAGTCCTCTGTAATAAGCTCTCACTGCATGGGAATTAGTGCTCCTCTATGATCCTGTTCAAGCGCAAGTGTAACCTTGACTTTTGGTTGGGTGATTGTAAAATCACCTTTGGGGTGGCAGCTATGTACCTCATGGACAGGGCCAGTTGGTGCTGCTCACAAAACCACTCTGCTAACAACAACCATCCAACTATGGTCAATAAGGGTACTTGTGCTTTTACAAAGCTAGGCTTCTAAACACCATAGGCCCATTAGGCTAGTAGCTTCCTATGTATATATGAAGCTATGAGCCTATGCAAGTCTCACAACATTTTGTCTCCCACATGGCCTGCTGATGTCATGTACTATAAGTTCACATGCAGTCCTGGAAAAATCAGAGTTGTGTTGTGGCTCTTGCATAACATACTGTTTTCTTTAGTCTGTGTACTTAGGTAATGGTTCTGTTCTCACTGCAGTCAATTGTGTGTGTGTGTGTGTGTGTGTGTGTGTGTGTGTGTGTGTGTGTGTGTGTGTGTGTGTGTGTGTGTGTGTGTGTGTGTGTGTGTGTGTGTGTGTGTGTGTGTGTGTGTCTAGCAAGAAGAGCAGACGTGTACATCCTACAATTACCCCTCCAATCCCATGGATTGACAGTATTTTGATGTTTGCACATGCCTACACATCCACTTCATACAGGCCTCCCAACTTCTTCTCTCAAACATGCACTGCTGATGTCATCCACTGTAGGTTGACCTGCAGCCATGTATAAGTCTGTAGTCTGTGTTCTTAGGTAGGGGTTCTGTTCTCACTGAAGTTAACAGTGTGTGTGTGTGTGTGTGTGTGTGTGTGTGTGTGTGTGTGTGTGTGTGTGTGTGTGTGTGTGTGTGTGTGTGTGTGTGTGTGTGTGTCTATCCAGAAGAGCAGAAGTGTGTATCTTGCAGTTACCACTCCAATCCCATGAAATGACTGTATTTTAATACTTGCACATGCCTGCAGATCCATTTCATGCAGGCTTCCCAACTTCTATCCAACATGCACTGCTGATGTCATCCACTATAAGTAGACCTGCAGCCATATAAAAGTCAGACTTGTTGCATGGCACTTGCACAAAGTACTGTGTTCTATAGTCAGTGTATTTAGATCAGTAGGAGTTCTATTCTCACTGCAGTCAACTGTGTGCGTGAGCTGTTGCTTGACATTACAGAGAGCATTTTACACAGCATGTGGGACACTGTTATATTCCCCTCAACAAAACACTGCTGATGTCATCAGCTATAAAGTGTTGTCTGAGACACTCCAAGTTGGACATGAGCTGTGACACTTGAGTAAAGAATTGTGTTCTGTAGTCTATCTACTTAGGTAGGGGTTCTATTCTCACTGCAGTCAACTGGGTTGTGTGTGTGTGTGTGTGTTTGTGCACTTGCTTGACAGTAGAGAAAACCTTTTTACAACAGCATGTGGGGCATTGCTTTTACCATCATCTTCTCAGACTCTGCTGATTTGTGGATGTGCAGTATACACATCAGGGCAGTGTCAGAGGTGTACAAACACAAGTCACTTCATCCTTTCCAATACAGATTTCAGGAGCAGGGCTTTCAGTATATCCACTTAAATTATGGCATGGTTTGCAGGACCTGTATTTTCTTGGTGTGGAACCCCATGGTCTGTCCAGCTGCTGCAGGTATTTGGTGAGGTACATGCAAAAGGAAGCATTATACTTTATTTAGTGTTCAGATGAAGTTTGTGTACAGTTCTGTTATATCATCCTCAGATCTGGATGCAATGGCCTGACTTTTGAGGTGGACGACATAGCCTTTCCATACCACTGTGGGCACATGGTCAAAGTTCAGACTGCTATCTCCATGCATTCCCAATTCTTGTACCACTGCTTTCAGCATAGAGTGGAGTTCTGTCAATGGTGTATTTACTAAGAAATTCAACTTTGCATAAGGCACAAATCCAGACACATTCTGTATTTGTTAGTAGACCACGTGGTTTTGGCACCAATCATTTGTATGTGTTAGCCCCTCTTGTACTATAGTAACATCATTGGAGGACTCAATGACTGCAACCAATATGCATGAATCAGCAAACCTGGTAAACTACAGATTGTATTTTGCCCCCTGGACTGTTGAAAAATAAATTCCATATAGTATAGGGCCCAGCATAGATCCATGGGGTACAAAAATTATGACAGCTGCAATGGTAGGGGTTGATTCACCAACTTTCACAATATGTGATATGTTGGTGAGGACATTGGTTAACCATCTAGGGACATACATATTAATCCCCAGTTTTTTTTTTATTTCTCCAAATCTTTTGGGTTTTTAATCCCATGACGGGAATGGACCCCATCCCTAAGTCAAAGTATGATTAAAGGTCATGAAATTAGCATTGATTCAATCTTTGATATCAGCCAGAAGTGGACTTCATAGCACCTGCAACATGCCCAGTAATGACTCCTGCAATTTGCACAGAGTTACATGTATTGGTAACATATCTAAATATGATTGTCGATGTTTTATAAGACCCGTTGCTCCTACTACAATTGGAACTGGCTGAGTATCTTTTTTCCACATTGCTCTCACTTCTGCCTGCAAATTCTGATATTTTATGACTTTGTGTCTTTCTGTACACAAGACACTGTACTCACTGGATGTAGAAATTTCAATGATAAATGCTACTTTAGTCTTCTTTTCATGGACCACTATGTCTGGTTTTCTCGCATCTATCTTTTGAACTGTTGGTAATGGATGATCCCATGTGATGTAGACTTTATCATTTTCTATGATGCTTTGTGGCTCATGTTTCCAGTGTTTTCCAGCTACGTCAATATTATAATGTTTGCACAATCCCCAGTGCATAATCTTGTCACATTATTATGCCTTTCAGTATACAGTCCTTCTGCCATTAGTATATCACAGTCAGCAACAAGGTGTGTGACTGTTTCCAATTCTGTTTTACAAAACCTACATTTGCCTGTTTCTCCCACATGTTCAATGGAGCTTATAAGCCAAAGTGTATGTAGCCCACTATCTTGGGCCACCAATACTAACCTTTCATGTTTTGGTTTGAATTTGCCTCTCCTTAACCATTCCTGCATTCAATCCTGATCCACATGAGGTTCTTCCAAGAGTTTGCAACTATGCTTACACATTTTCCACATTTCTTGCCTTCTCATCTGATCCATCACCTTATATTCTTTCTTTTGCTTGATTTATTCTCCTCATGTTTCAATGCTTTCATTATGTTTGGGTCTTGTGAGGTCAGCAGATATGTATGCACTCCCAAGATTGCAGAGCTGTACATATAATCAATTTCAAGGAGGCCCATTCCTCCTTCTGAACAGGGAATATATAATCTTGGTATGCACTGATTTTTATAAATCATTTGATGAGCATGAATCATCCTTCTTGTTTTTCTGCCTAATCTGACCAACACCTTTTTGGGCCAGTTCAATCACTCCAAAACTGTAAGTTAGGACAGGAAGAGCAAATTGGTTTATATCTTGAATTTTATTCCTAGATGTCAATGCTGTTTTCATGATTAATTTAAGTCTTCTGAAATATTCCTTACTAAGTTTTATTTGCATTTGTTCATGTTTTATTGTTAATCCTTCAATTCCCAAATATTTATACACTCCCTCTTGCTCAAATTCTTTTATATCACATTCTTGTCCCAAACTAATATTTTCCTTGCTGCTGCAGTTTTCCTGATTTAAAGGTTGCTTTTGCACATTTATCAAAATCAAATAAGATTCTTATATCATCTGAAAAAGTTTTGACTACATGCAGTTGTGCTTTCAGTTCCTCATCTGATGATCTATACAGTTTTAAATTATCAACAAAGAGAAGATGAGAAGTCTTTAAACTTTGTTGCTTTCTAGGAGCCAAATTATAGCCATGACCTAATCTGTTAATTAGACAGTTTAATGGATTAAAGGCAAGGCAAAAGAGCAACTATGACAGAGAGTCACCCCGGAATATCCCCCTTTGGATTTTTATCCCTGGAATAATAATTTGTCCTTTATCATGGCTTAACTGCAAAGTGGTTTGCACTGTTTCATGGTTGCTGGGATGTAGTTTATCTTATACATTTTTAAGCACTCTTTTATCTATGAATGTGGGATATTGTCAAATGCTTTTTTGTAGTCTGCCCATGAATACTTAGATTCTTCCCCTTTTTACAGTTCTTCACTATGATTTTATTTAACAACAAATGCTCCCTTGTTCCATATGACTTTCTTTTGTTGTCCTTTTGCTCTATTGCCATAATTGAGTTTTCTTCTAAACGACTATAAACTCTGTCAGCATCAATTCATTCCAGTGTATACATCGTCAAAAGGCAAGTTATTGGTCTGTAATTTTTAGGGTAGCCTGCAGGTTCTCTCTCAAGTAGGCACATTGTTTTTCCTGTTGTTAGCCAGACTGGTGTCTGTACTATAGTCACATCAATAATCTCCAGCTGGTAGAGCTTGTCAATGATACCCGAGAAGGGGGATTGTGTCCAAACCTTTGGACAGATCAATGTCTTACCTTAATGCAGGCCAGTCACACAGAAACAATGGGCTATGACAACATCACAGCTCGCCTACAGCATGACTCAGAATATATACCTACCTAACACTGTGGGTTACACTCTTCAAAACATCCTCCAGATGGACTACGTTTCCATAGAGGGGTGTACATTAGGTCTATATCACGCTGTCAAAACACCACAACAGCGAACACCACATCGACGACAAGTATTCAGCGAAATTCACTTCTGTGATTTGCTGAATACTTATAGGGCAAACATATACTTGCCCTGCAGTTCACAGGAGTTCACAGTGAGGTATTCATTCCACAGTGACAGATGTGGCCATCAACACCTATATCACCAAATTGGTAGAACAGTGGATTACATACATGGCATCTAAATATGTAGAAATGTGTGAAGTGCAGTCTGCTAGGCCCTTTTCTGTCCATGATTGAAATCACAGACATCATGAATGACATACAAATCCTGTGTACCAACAGCTGTCTGGAGGGCTACAGATTGTTGACAATCATGGACTCCATCTATGATATTGCTATAATACAGACAGTATCAACACACATCAAAGACTGCTGCCACTTCTATAACAACACATGAGATAAAAAAAAAAAAACGTGGGGATTTGTTTCATTATTCAAACAAATGCACAAAGCAAGGATCGTGTAGACGTCAAGCCCTCTCAGCAGACCAGTTGTTATGTGGCCTGTGCCCTGGGATATATGGTATGTGAAATGTCCACCAGCATGTGTCTGCAGTTGTGAGTCCCTCCTTGTATGTAGCACAACTACTGAACATGTACAGGGCATCCACATGACAGGCCATAATACCTTCATTGTTATACACAAGAAATGTTGTGCTCCCCAGCAACTGAACCAAAATAAAACAAAACAATTTAGAGACCACACAAATAGCACCTGTACTCCCCTGCAGCAGTACTGAACAAAGTGAACCAACAAACTATGCAGATTAGAATCTTTAATAGTCACATAGATTAAGCGCTTTCATCTGCAAATAGCAGACTTCATCAGAATCTGTTAAAAAATGTCATTAAATGTGCTTATATAGTCACTTACAACCAATAAAATCACTCTAACAATTATTATTTTGAATTTTAAATAATATGTCATTTAAAGAAACAGGAATAAAACTCATTACAATATATTTCACTACATACAACTCACAATAACATTACTGAAATATATAAAAGAAACATATATTTACTATTAATGATAAAATTATTCACAAGAACATAATATAAACCAAACTTATTGCCAATATCTGCACAAGAAACAAAAAAAAAATGTAAAATGGCAGATTTCCATAAAAGACATAACCCAGAATAGAACCCTGGTTGCTCAGATCTAAAGTTTAATGCTCTATCCTCTGAGCTATGGAAACAGCACTGTAAAAATGTAACTTTTTTTAACTTTATCCTCTCATTTCTAAGACTGGGGTAATAGTGACACTATCATTAATACCTGGATAGCTGGCTGCATTTAACAATAACTTGCATCTAACTTCTCTTTTTTTAAAAATACACTTAATGTCCCCTCCTCTGGGATTCATATAAACACATTCCAGAATGGCAAAATTAAAATTGGAACATCCCTTACTAGATTCTAAATGCCTATACAATGCATTATTTTTGTCTTTTTTTCTAATACAGTAATAATGCTCATAAATTCTATTCTTAAGGGCTATGTTGGTTTGCCCTACATAGAATGCAGAACAGCTGCAACATTTTGCCAAATATATCACCCTCATAGTGTTACAATTACCTCCATTAAAATACACCCTAGTTCTATGGATGTTGTCTAATACCAATGATGTAGCCTCATTTATTACAAAACATTAGTTGCAGCTGCCACATTTTTTAGTTCCTTGCAAGTCCTTTCTATTACCTATAGCATTTCCTTTGCATTCAAATATGTGCTTTAAATTTCGTCCTGTTTTATACACAAAAATGGGCTTCTCTCCCAAAATATTGTACACTTCCATGTCCCCCTTTAACAAAACCCAGTTTTTGTTGAGCAATGCTCTTTATAGCTTCAGCAGACTGATTGTATTCCA
This sequence comes from Protopterus annectens, assembly GCF_019279795.1. Taxonomy (NCBI): domain Eukaryota; kingdom Metazoa; phylum Chordata; order Ceratodontiformes; family Protopteridae; genus Protopterus; species Protopterus annectens. The sequence goes on from NC_056735.1 coordinate 1,209,401,582, forward strand.
ACATGAAGGCCCTCCATTAATTGTCATTATTTGTGCCTTCATGTATATAAACCATACCATCACCCAGTAGGGGTTTGTATTTAACACGCCATTCACTAATAATGTATTAAGACAGCTCCTTAATCATGGAAACAGGATATCCTCTTTCCTGAAACATATTACCTATATATTCAATCTCTTTCTTCATATCCTCGTACTCTGTGGTCATTTGTGCTGCCCTAATACACTGACCTTTTAAAACGCTCTTCTTTTGTTTCCATGGTTGGCAGCTGGAAAACTCCAAATAGGAGTTACTGAATGTATTTTTCCTATAAATTTTAGATTTAAATCCAGTTCCAAAATGTTCTACATAGGTGTCTAAATAAGCTATACCCTCTTCACTGTGGGTTTGGATGAACTTAAGTACGTACTGGAATTATTTATATAGTTCACAAATTGCTCAATACCATCAGTGGTACCTTCCCACAGGACAAGAATGTCGTCCAAAAAACAAACGTAGCATCTAATATTAGCCATGAATCTACTACTAAAAATGTTTTTTTCCCAGTCCAATAATACAGGGTTGGCAAATATGGGGGCACACACTGCCCCCATAGCCACACCTTTTGTTTGCTTGTATAGTTCACCTTCGAAAAAATAAAATTATTCCCCGGGATTCATGAAGCTCGGCGCAAGGCCGGTGTAAGGCCTGCGCCGGCGGTGCAGTGAATAGTCGGCGTAGTAGCGCCATATGCATAGTAATGAGTGAGCGCCACAACCACAGACACGTGCGTAGGTTACGTGAGCGAGCCCAAGTAGGATGCGTCCGGAGGCGTGGCTAAGCCGGCAGGCGATGAGCAACCTAAAGTGCTGATTTCCACAGGCCGCCCATAATAGTAATGGCACCAGCCAGGGCCCGTGCAGAATGAAACGCACGCAGAGTATGCAACATAGTACCCGTCCCAACAAAACGGAGAAGCAAACACAACCCACGAAGCCCTAAGTGTACCCGTCCAAGGAACAAAGGATACGCGTAATACCGTGTTCGTCCCGCAATGCACTGTCAGTGGGCATACCCAGAGAAGGTGTACCGCAGCATGTCAGCGCACCGCACCGACATAGGAGTAGCGACATGGGCATGGTCACCAGGGTTACCAACTGTACCACTTTGCTATGGACAGTCCCTCATTTGACAGTTGTGTCCCGCCAAAAATCGAAAAATGGCAAATGACCTGAGATTTCCGGACAAAAATATTCCCTCAATATACCTTTAATAGTAGCATAAAACATATATTTTGTATATGAAACACATACATGGCATAAGAAACAGAATAAGCAACCCAAATGCTATGAGAATAAGCGTATATTCTGGCAAAAAAGTGAAGTTCTGTCATCTCTACTTGCTGTGGGTATGTGTTGTCCTGCAAAATCTGATGTTTCCACAAAAGATGTCCCACTTTGGGCATTGGAAAAGGTGGCAACCGTAATGGTCACCAGCAGTAGTGAGAGTACACAGCCGGGTAGCCGTGTCGACATAACAACAAGAAGGAACCAAGATACCCTAAACACAGGCAAACATGTGCATAGCAACATGTACCACACCCAGCAACATGCACATCGCATACACAGGATGGCGTATGTCTAAGCGTAATATCCAGAAGCAGAACCCATGCATGCAAATGTAATACACAATAGCCCCATTATAGCATGTAACCCCCACCCATGTACGACCGTGCACCCAACCCAGCTAGCAGCCTTGCGCAGCTACACACCTACACACAATGGGCATACCTGAAATGTGGTAAGAAGTATTGTCTTAGGCAGTGCCACGCGGGCAAATATGTACCCCACATGTTAACAACCCACCTCAGGTACAGATATGCAAATGGCTGCATGTGAATGTGTCGGCAGAATGTGTACATCCCGCATGTGGTATGGACCCGTCCAAACCCCATAGGCTTGCACACGCCATGGTGCACATAACTGTACACATGTGGACAAGTTGGGAAGTTCAACCACCGTACCGATGATTAGCTATGCAGACATGTCAAACACATATAGCGGAACATCTGCCTACCAAACAGGACGTCCTAACAGGGTGCCACAGGCACAGAAGGGGAAGGTGGGACATCACATGTGGAGAGTAGCGTTGCCGGACGGCCAAACACCCATGGCCAAGGCAAAGGACGGAATAACATGCATATGGCCGGATGGATGTTGTTAGAAAAATATATATAGAAACACATATGAAGTGCCAGTTTAGAAGCAAAATAGTATATAATGCATTGTATTCTACTTTACAATACGGCAGTAGAAATGCTCTTGCATGTAATTGGCTGAAGCTTAGCTGCAGTGTGATTGAACTCTGACCCTGGCAGTAACCAGTTCAGCAGGCTTATGTCTTTCAGCATTAATTATCTGCTGGGTTAGAGAAAAATAAATGTATGTACATGTATATCTTCCTCCCTTCCACTGAGGAGGATGGCCTTGTGAGCTCTATCGAAGATAGAGTACAACTCCTTACCAGAGAGACAAAGGAACGTATTAAGAAATGAACTGACTATTGTATCCGAACAGTCCAGGGTCCTTGAAAGAGCAACAATTACAGAAGGACACTGTAATTGACCAGGTGCCTTGCAAGGCTGTGTTATTCTCATGGGAAAACATTTTAAAAGCATTACCTCAGCACCCTCGTATGAATAGAATATTGCGGACCATAGTGATGGAAATGCCCTGTGACTGACCACGTCAGTAAGGTGGGCAAAAGCTGATTGTAGACACTATATAAACAAATTGCTTCCTGTATAGAGTCAGACAAAACTCTTATACTTGTACTGTATAGTTTTTTGCCTCGCGGTGTACACTACTAAAACGTTGTGAACCTGAGCTTCCTGTGTTATTGACTGTCATTTAGAAAAGCCTACTGATTTCTACAGTCTGATTTTAACAACTTATTTGACATTGTGGTCCTTCTTAGCCAGAATTCCCTTGGTAAGCTACAGGTCAGAGTGCATGGGTGGTAAGAAATCTGCGCAGGAGAAGTTGCCTAAATGGTTCTTCTTGAGTGAAAAGACCTCCGACTGAATTGTTGTGTGTAAAGAGGCTGTCCACTTTCTGATCTGTGGCTGAAAAGCGGAAAACTGGATCCCAAGAAGAAAACGTGCAGTCATAAACGGGAGGCTCAGGTAAGGAGAGTTTGCCTCTTTGTCTCTGTTGTAGATCAGGGACCAGGCTACATTGTGTTTTTGTTAACATTTGTGATAGCAGGACGAAGACCAATTCAAGTAGTTTTACATTTGGACATAGATCAGGGGAACACAGAGTAGAGTAAACAGTCATTGTAGACACTACAGTGGATACAGGGAAGGAGATACCACGTGGTACGAGAGAAGGGTTACGTAACAGTCGTTTAGAAGACATGGGAAATTAGTGCACTAAGAGATCGTGAGATCCGCCTTTGACGGATGATGCGAAGTATATGCAATTGCAGAGAGCAGATAATGTGAGATATTTTGCAAAATGGGGTAATAAATATGACTTTGATGGTATATTAGACAAAATATCGTTAGTGAAACATTGGAATCACTTAAAATGTGACGCAGATGTTGTTCAGGCAAAAAAACAGCGACATTTGGGTATCCCTCAAGCACATAGGTGGATTGAGGTAGTGAACCGAAGGGAACAGAAGACTAAAAATGCGAAAGCATCATACGTAGACAAAGAAGATAATAATACAGTAGTAGCGACGGCCCCCCCCCCTCCACCCCCTCCGATACCACATCCAGGATATGAAGCGGGAGGGCAGGCTAGTCCCCCCCACGTTAACCTGTGACAACAGAGGTATCACAACAACCATTTGTAAGAGAAGCTATTGAAACTAGATCCCGAACACGTAAAACACCTAGGGACACTCAACTAAGAAGAGAGTCACTAGAACAGAGTGAGGAAATCTGTCAATTAATTGAAGTACCGAACCCTCAGGCAGGACAGGAAGGCCAGGACCCAACTCCCCTAGTGTATAGACCGTGGACACCGGAAGATATCCGGAAAGTTACAGAGGGAATTCCCCATCCACAAAGTAATCATGAAAAGTTTATACAACATTTACAAGGTATGCGAATGAGTTACCACTTAAATGGGGAAGTAGAGAAGGTGATTAGACAAATAATAGGTCCGGACTGGCACATGTTTTGTGTCGTCCGAATGCTCGTGACGCAACTTAAACCACTCCCACATAGTGACGCAGAAGTAGACACCACGTTGAAGGGTCTTATGGACCGATTACGAAAATTGGAAACCTAGAGCAGATTGGACCTGTATTAATCAGTGCATACAACAAGATAATGAAACTGTAGATGGATACTATGGTAGATTATTGGAATGTTTCAATAACCATAGTGGCATGCCTATTCCTGCAAATCTGAAAAATGATAGTGCATATGAACAACAGTTGAAAAATGCATTTTCAAAAGGTTGCATTGCCCCTATCGGTAGCTATATTACAAAGCATATGATAGATCACCGAGCGAGTAGGCTACAAGCCGTACTGGAGTATGCTAGGCTTGCTGAAAGACATCTTAACAGTAAGAAGAAAAGGAAGACGCAGGTCTTCACAGCTGAAGATGGAGCAGAAGTCTTTGTAGTACAGTCAGGTAAAAAGGGTAAGAGAAACACTCAGGGCAATAAACGCTCTGACAGAGACTCGGAGGTGTTTGAGGAAAGAAAGAGAAAAGGTGAGTGCTTTAACTGCGGGAAGAGGGGACATTTAGCAAGGGAGTGCAGGTTGAATAAAAAAACGTCTACGGAAGGGAAGGATCGGAGTGATGAGGATTGACTATATGACAGTCATAACGTTCAACAGTCATCAGGACAGACTAATGGGCAGGGAGAAAATGTAAACGCAGTAGAAGGAATAAAGGAAGTGCAAACAGATGTAGAAAATGAGGAAAACGAAGTACTAGAATTAGCCCTGTTGAGCTTGGAGCTCTATTTGGCGGACACAAAACTGGAAGTTACACGTCTGGTGGAGGGGAAAGATGTGAGATTCCTGTGTGATTCAGGAGCATCACGTACTTTGATACACCCTTCAAAGTTACCGGAACACTCAGAATCACCTGACTACATATTAGTGAAAGCAGCAAATGGGCAGCTATACAGGGAACCACTTTCCCATGATATAGCAATAACTGACCCTGTGTCAGGTATGACCCAGAGAAGTAAAATAGTACTGTCTGCAAAATGTCCAGTAAATATACTGGGGAGAGACATTATACAACTCTTTGGCATAGAAGTAGTCCCTACCAAGAAGGGTATGGAGGCACAAAGGCAAATGGATACTTTTGTGGTGTGAACGGAGGGTGAATCCCATAATTGGTACAGCCAGGACCTCGTCACGACTGGTCCAGGGGCAGTAACCGAGGAACTGATGAACGTAGCCATCAGTAAGGTACACTCCCTTCACATTGATCAGCAGCATTTGTTACATTGTACTCTGTACTATTGTAGCACACCAGGGCCTGATAAGGAATATGAGCAAACATTGTGCAGACATCCTGCCAATAGACTAGTGTTACGAACCTTGTACTGGGATACTGAGGGTAATAGTGTGCTGAGTTGTTCATTACCACAGGAATTCATGGGACTATATAAGTCCAACAGGCCACCGCATGTCAGTGTAACCAAACATAGAAATGTCAGATGGGTGGACCAGGGTGAAAAAGTGACACGATGGGAAAGGCAAATCGACTTACAATTGTCACAACAGGGACTACAGAAGCAAAACATAAAGTGGCTAATGCAAGCACGTCCAGCTGTACACTTACAGCAGAGTGAGGACAGCTGATCGGTGTTCCTGTTAAAAGAAGGAGAGAGAGCCTTGTGTGACATATCAAGCACCCTTTGGTCAACAGGGAAATCAGATGTAGGGCTTATTCGGACAGCACGTCCAGTAACCATTACACCGAAGTCAGCATTTAGACCGCCAAAGAAATAATACCCTTTGAGGAAGGATGGAGAGCAGGGAATCAAGCCTATCTTAGCGGCATAACTCAAGAAAGGGATACTGGTAGAAACGTCAGATTCACCATGCAATACCCCTCTATCTCCTGTTAGAAAAGCAAACGGGGAATGGCGGATGGTACAGGATTTACAAGCTGTAAATCATGCAATACTACCTAGGGTACCGATGGTGCCAGACCCACACACTATATTGAATGATATGAACCCGCAACAGAAGTATCTTACCGTGGTAGATATAAGCTATGCTTCCTTTTCAATACCTATACATCCAGATAGTCCGTATTGGTTTGCATTTACATTCAGGGTAACAGATACACCCATACTCGGCTACCGCAGGGATACTGTGAAAGTCCAACAATATTCGCACAGGAGATGGCTAGCAACCTGCCGGGGTTTACTCCACCCGGGCAGTCAAGTTCTACTTTATGTGGATGACATCCTGCTTGCGGCCCCTACCCAGCAGCAATGTAGGGAAGATACAATAGCATTATCGAAATATTTAGCAGAACAGGGACATAAAGTAAACAAGCCTAAATTGCAACTTTGGAGAATACAGGTCAAGTACCTGGGATATGTGGTATCCAAGGAGGGTAGAACATTAGATGAAGATAGGAAGGCAGCAATTTCACAAGCACCCAAGCCAACTACCAGGAAGGGAATGATGTCCTTCCTGGGACGACTAACTTTTGTCGAAGCTGGTTACCAAACTATGCTTTTGAATCGGCTCTATTGTCTGCTTTAATCTTTAATACACCTATGGCAGCACAAGATATACTACACTGGATTCCAGTAGCAGAAACAGCTTTCTGCAGACTACAACGATTGATAACTTCATCATCTGTTTTAGGTCTCCCGAATTATCATAACAGATGTTTTCAGACTGTAGATTGTAAGCAGGGATATATGACGTCAGTCTTGACACAACAGCATGGAAGTAAGCAACGCCCCATAGCTTACTACTCATCGCAGTTGGACCCAGTGGCACGGTCATTGCCACATTGTGTACAGGCAGTTGTTGCAGCAGCCATGTCAGTACAGGCTTCAGCATCAATGGTATTATTCCACCCTCTCATTGTGAGAGTGCCTCATGCAGTTGCGATAATTTAGCTGCAAGAGAAAATAGCATTCCTGACCCGTGCTAGACATTTTTCTTGTTTGACCATACTCCTGAGTCAACCTCATATGGTGATTGAACGTTGTACAACATTAAACCCATCAATGTCACGTCCGACACGCACACCACACAGTTGCCTACAGGAAATGGAGCAAATAACTTTACCCAGACAGGATATTACTGATATACCCTTAGATGATGCAGAGGTGACAGTTTATGTGTACGGATCATGTAGAAAGGGTCCTACAGGAAAGAATCAAGTAGGTTATGCAGTAGTTACTGATATTGAGATTGTAGAAGCCCAACCCCTGCAGCATAACTTGTCTGCTCAAGCAGCAGAATTGATAGCTTTAACACGTGCTTGCACTCTAGCGAAAAACAGATGTGTGGACATATATACCGATAGTCAGTATGCTGTCTCTACATTGCATGTTTATGCGCAGCAGTGGAAGAATAGGGGAATGATAACATCCACTGGTAAACCGATTAATCATGCGCAATTGATCTTGAATTTATTAGATTCCATTCAGTTACCTACTAAAGTAGCTAATTGTAAATGTGCAGCTCATACAAAGCAACAGGATAAGATTACGAAGGTAATGCACGAGCTGATGCAGCTGCAAAACAAGCAGCCTCACACTCAGAAACTTTCTTTTGAATGAGGAATGACAATCCTCAGAGATTCTAGATTTAGAAATGTTAGAAACAATGCAAACATCAACTACGAAAGCAGAAAAGCAGACGTGGGTAAGACGAGGAGCAATCCTTGAAGACGGACTGTACATCTCCAAAGTGAGAAAGCCAATATTAATGTCTAATTTATTTAGATATGTGGCTTTGTTGAGCCATGGGCAGAGCCATGTCTCAACAGGGGGGATGGTACAGTTGGTTAACAGAATATTCCAAACATACGGAATTAGGAACCACATACAAACATTTTGTGCAGCGTGTCATATTTGCAGTAAACATTATGCACAGGGAGCATTCCAACCGAAGCGAGGGAGTTTCCCTACACCACCATATCCGTTCCATACTATTTGTATGGAGTTTATAGAGCTGAATAAATATGAAGGGAAGAAATACTGTTTAGTGATTATAGATATATTTTCAAAATGGGTAGAAGCATTCCCAACCAGGAATCCGGATGCAGCAACAGCGGCAAAGGCCCCAGTAAAATAAAGTATCCCTAGATCTGGCATACTGGAAAGAAGCTACAGTGACAACAGAACACATTTTGTGAACCAGACAATCCAGCAACCTGGGTGATTCTTTGGGATTTCCTTGAAGAATCATTGCATGTACCACCCACAGTCAGCATGACCGGTGGAGAGGTACAATGGGATTTCGAGAAATAAGTTGAGGAGGTTGATGAGTGACACCCAGACGAATTGGATTTGCTGTCTACCTCTAGCATTGCTGAGCATGACAACAGTTCCAAATGTAAAGGGTTTGACCCCCTTTGAAGTAGTATGTGGAATGGCATATTATGTGCCACACTGGAAAGCTCTCATGCCTGCAGAGCTGGAGGTCGATGGCTCATTAGCCAGTTACATGAGAGGATTGTTAACCAATAACACTGTTTTGCAGTTAAACTCTTTTTCAGATAAAGAACAAACGAAGCCGGACGCAGAGCTGACTCCAGGTTCCTGGGAGTGGTTGAATGTTATCCAAACAAGTAACCGGACGAGTCCAACGTGGGAAGGTCCGTACCAGGTACTGTTGGCAATGCCTACTGCAGTAAAGGTTGCAAAGAGGTCGTCCTGGGTTCACCTGACCCTTTGCAAACCGGTAAAGAATATCCAGTCTGATTTACATGTCGTAGCCGATATACCACAGAGACAGAATGACCAGGGGCAGAGTGTATAACAATACAAAGCAACCCCAAAGACATTGGTTTACTGTCCTACTGATCATACACCTATTAACCATGTTTGTGGTGACTTTACTTTTGCTGGGATCTTTCCTGCATATAACTACACAGATACAAATAATGAAATGTGATGAACTGGCCACAGATTGGCATCCAAACCTCAACACATACCTAGCCATGAAGCGTGTGTATGTAGAGACTATGAACATTTCAAATTGCTGGGTTTGTACTGCAATACCTACAGCATATGGAGGACTTTTGATGTCTGCTGTCCCCTTGGGGATAAATTGAGACTTGTGAATATCTACCTTTTGATACAGGTTCTGTGAGATCACAGGACAAAGTGGCACTGTACTTACCTGTTACACAAAAAGGAATTGTTTGTTTTTATAAACATGATACAGTCCAAGTTGGTGGGAGTAATTGTAACATAACTGTGTCTTACAAATGTCATATAAAAGCCAAAGATCACAGTACTAGTTGTAGCACGATTTGATTCGTATTTAAGCTTAATGAGAACAACGTGGAAAGATGTGCAGAAACATCCTGAATTGTATAAACAGTTGTCTGTTATAGACAGGAAAATGTTACATGCAGAGTTAACCCGCATCAGTAGTAAAGTAGAATATTGTTATTTTGTTTGTGGGGAAAAAAGCATATCAATGGTTACCTGAGAATTGGTCCGGCAGTTGTTTTTTGGGTTATCTGGTTCCAGCCATAAGGCATACTGCAGAATTGCCTCTGGGTACGATACGAAATGTAAGAGATATAGCTCGAAGAACTGGGAACTCAGTCGAGAAACCTACTAATCCACTGGGTGAAATCGAAGCTGTTTGGAAAGATCATTCTTCTGTAAGAGATAAAGGAAAATTGACTCCTATGGACTTGAGTGACAGTGTTATATCCTGGGCTGGAATAATCCCAGCTTATGGAGCAGTGAAATCAATCAGGGAACTGAGGAAGTTGTCAAAACCTCTCGAAGTAATGAGCAATGCGACATTTCCGCTCTCGAACTTGTGACTGATGAACTGAATGCAATGAGAACTGTTGTGCTACAAAATGTAATGGCTCTTGACTGCACCCTGGCGGCGAGAGGTGGTACGTGCGCGCTTATCAAAGAAGACTGCTGTGCGTATATACCACATAATAAGCACGATATCAACGACCACCTAGAGGTAATACAGCAGGTATCAGCCATGGCGGAACCAGGCCCAAACCCACTGATGAACTATTTCCAGAAACCATTTGGTGGATGGGGTTCACTCATAATGAATATCTTGATTGCCATTTGTGTTGTTTTGCTCATATTGGGAGCATGTGTCTGTTGCGGGATACCTTGTATGAAAGGATTAGTTAGGGACTCTGTTGACGTATCTGTAACTGAGACTGTGTATCAAGACCTGGAGTGGAATTTGTTAATACCAAATGAAATTCTTTCTGAAATGTAAAACAAATGACTTGCCTAGTTAAAAGTTCCAGAGAGGAAGAGGCTAGGGAATGAAATAATGTTGTATATGTTTCTGGATAGAATAAAAGCATTAATAGGAGGGAGAATGTTAGAAAAAGATATATCTAAACATATATGACGTGCTAGTTTAGAAGCAAATAGTGTATAATGCATTATATTCTATTTTACAATATGGCAGTAGAACTTATCATGCATGTAATTGCCTGAAGCGTAGCTGCAGTGTGATTGAACTCTGACCCTGGCAGTAACCAGTTCAGCAGGCGTATATCATTCAGCATTAATTATCCGCTGGGTGAGAGAATAATAAATGTATGTACATGTATATCTTTCTTCGTTCCACTGAGGAGGATGGCCTTGTGAGCTCTATCGAAGATAGAGTACAGCTGCTCACCAGAGAGACAAAGGAACCTAGTAGGAAATGAACTGACTATTGTATCCGAACAGGCTTGGAACCTTGACAGAGCAACATTTACAGAAGGACATTCTAATTGAGCAGGTGCCTTGCAAGGCTGTGCTATTCTCATGGGAAAACATTTAATAAGCATTACCTTAGCACCGTTGTATGAATAGAATATTGTGGACTATAGTGATGTAAATGCCCTGTGACTGACCACGTCATTAAGGTGGGCAAAAGCTGATTGTAAACACAATACACATAAAGCTGCTTCCTGTATAGAGTCAGACAAAACTCTATACTTGTACTGCATAGTTATTTGCCTCCTGGTGTACACTATTAAAACGTTGTGAAACTGAGCTTCCTGTGTTATTGACTGTCATTTTGAAAAGCCTAATGAGTGTTACAGTCTGATTTTAACAACTTAATTGACAGATGTGTATGTCATAGCATGGGAATAGGCCAAGCCAACCACCACAATCGCCATGTGTACCACATACAAACAGCCAGTAACACGCAGTAGTAATGCATGAAGGCGTACACGACTGTGGGAATAGCACAGGACATATGGCACGTGCCAAGTGTAGATGCATGACACAAAACCCCAGGATAGGGCTCCCTGCAAAGAGGAACATGTGCCAACCACACCTCCCACAGATGTACCGGCAATGAAAACACATGCCAAACACACAGCAACACTACCGTCCATCCCAAGACCGCAACGGAGGCTGGTCAAAGACCACCATGACGCGCGCACAAACAGGGACACGTGTAACCATTGCCTTAACACCCCCCCATAGGCCAAAGAATAATAGAATGGACATATGCATGTAATGTTGTGAAGGATGTGTGGTAGTCCTCAGTATCACAGTGGTAGGGACACAGATACACTGTAATCAACCGTGACGTATGTGCACTGTAGACAGCATACCTGCAGGTAATACAGAGGACAATCACGTGCCACAGAAATATACACATGAGAAAGAGGATAGGGGATAGACAAGTGTAAATGGGACAAACTATGAACATAGGTTCATAGGTCCATAGGTACAGGGTAGGCTATCTACCCAAGGTCAGCCATAACCCTAGTCCATAGTTAGGATTCCTTTGCCAACCTTCCGGTCCAGAGATAAAATGCCTATGATATTGCCGTACCTCTGTCAAGCAGTGATAAAGATGTAATCCCTGGGGTATATCTGCAATCCCCCACCCAACGGACAAGATCCCCCTCGAACAAGGCTAGCAAGGATCTCTGCCTCACATGTACTGTGATGTAGATCCACAGCATAGTGAGTGTCTGGGTGACGTATGTGTCACTCCAACACATCCTATTAATGACCGCGTCAAGGTTCACGTCACCTGCCCTTGTGGTTCTGAGGGATGTAGATACAGTAGGTGAAGCATAGACATGACATATGGGTCGACATGGCCTCGTATGTCAGGCACAGTTCAACACCGAACAAGAGGTATGTGACCGAATGGAGCAGGGGTCCTAACAGTGGGGCAGCATTACACAAATCCCTGACACCCTGCATCTGTATGACAATTAACCTATGAGCAACCGAAAAGAAAACCTCCTGCACGGCAGCAACTGCAAGGCTCAAGAAACATCAGCAGACAGGGACAAAAAATTCAGAGCCAGCAAACGGTGACTACATAAAATTATATTGAACAAGAATCACAGCATGTTACAAAAACAAACCGGTTTCGGCTGGCAAAGCACAGCCTTCTTCAGTGTACAAAAAAGTTGATGTGAAAAACAGAGGCTGCATATATACAGATAGCAACAATCCCATTGGCTAACAATCATAGATGTTCATTAAGTCCCGGTGGGAACAAGCCACCCAGTCTAATAATCCATTTTTTTCCTTTGCATTTAATATGGAGTGCCATTGAGATTTATTAGCCCTATTACCAAAAATCATATCAATGATGATAAAATTAAATTTACTGGTAGAATGTGCTATAGTGTGTTTATACAAAGCATTATGCATCTTTTTTTGTTTAATGTTGCTTTGGTGCTCAGAAATACGAATCCTAAGAGGTCTGGACGTTTGTCCAACATAGAAAGCACCACAGCTACAAGAAGCTAAATAAATAATCCAGTCACTTGAACAGTTAGAAAAGAATCGCAAATCAAAAACTTGTGAACAATTACGAGTAGAAAATTGTTTAGACTTTTGGATGTATTTGCAATTATTACAATGTCCACATGGAAAACAGCCCTGTAATGTTTCCCCTGTCAGTGTCGTTTGTGTCAAATCTGGTGATTTGTTATCCCTATGTTTGTAATGATTGAAGAAACAATTAAGATTCTTCCCTTTCCTATAAGAAAAAAGACAACTTTCAGGAATAATGCTGTTTATCTCCATGTCACATTGTAAGATATTCCAATGTCTCCTCACACTTTGAATGAGGCGATTTGAATTACGGGCAAATGTGGTTGTGAATCTGAGGGGTTGACCAGTTGAGTCGGTGTGTGTCCTATAAGTTAATAGATCACTTCTGTTCAAGGAACTAACCTTATTACTGGCCATAGCAATGTGGCCACTTTTATAACCACGAGATCTGAATCTGTTGGTTATATCTGATTTGTGTTTCAAATAAGTGCTTTCCTCAGAACAAATACGTTTCGCACGTATGAATTGTGACTTGGGGATGTTACGTGCTATGTGGGGTGGATGATAACTAGAAGCATGTAAAATTGTATTGTATTCCAGAAACTTCCTATATATCTCAGTAAATAATGTATGATCAGGTGCCCTCTGAATTAGGACATCCAAAAATGTGATAGTTTCCTTATCATAATTGATAGTGAATTGCAGGCCCCATTCATTATTGTTTAGATATGTCACAAAATCCAATAATGAACCTTCATCCCCCCTCCATACCAACCAGACATCATCAAGATACCGTCTCCATATATCAATACCTGCCAAGAATGTGTTCCTCTGTTCATCACAGATTATGTGTTTCTCAACAAATGCCATAAAGAGATCAGCATATATGGGGGCAAAAGATGCCCCCATCGCTGTCCCTTTGGTTTGCCAAAAGCATTGTTCTTTGTAATAAAAGACATTGCTAGTAAGGACATATTGTGCCAAATCCACCAGAAATTTATTGAAGTCAGAACTATATAAGTTAGAAACTTCAAGCCAATAAGCCAAGGCAAGTAGCCCATCCTGGTGTGGAATATTAGTATACAAGGCACTTACGTCTAAGGAACATAAAAGCCAATCTGGATCAAGGTGTGTGTCAGAGATAATCTGTAAAAAATTTGTTGTATCTTGTAGGCGTGATCGAATGTTGGAAAGCAACGGCTTCAAATGCTTGGTCAAAAATAAGGAGAAAGGTTCTGTGATGTATCCCTTACCCGATACAATGGGTCTGCCAGGTGGATGAGAAAGATCTTTGTGAATTTTTGGCAGGAAATATATGTATTGGTTAGTGGGATCATGAACTAAAAGTTGATTCATGATATCATCAGTAATGATAGCCTCATCCCTTGCTTGTCTTAAATATGTCTCAATCTGTTTCCTAAACATGTGAGTGGAATCAATGACCATATGTGAATAGTATCTTTCATCATTTAATTGTCGCAATGCTTCCTTATCATAATCAGCCCAGTCCAATACAACCACAGCACCACCTTTGTCAGCTGAAATTATCACAATTTCCCTGTTATTTTGAAGTTCAAGAATGGCTTGTCTTTCATCAAAAGATAGGTTATTGTGTTGTAATGAAATATCAGAACTCAAAAAATGCAAGTCCTTAAGTATACTGTTCTGAAACTGCAAAACCATCTGATGCATAGGTGGAGAAAAGTTAGATCTATGATATATGAATCTGTCATGATCATAAGTAACATCACTATCACCAAAGAACAACTTCAAATTTAACAGACGACAAAAATTCACAACATCCTGTGTAAAAGATTCCTCTGACACAGTAAAGCCTGGAATAAAAGAAAGGCCTTTATTCAACATTCTTAGCTGAATGGGAGATAGTTCAAAGCATGATAAATTTAAGACATTGTAGCATGGGGTTGTCATTTCGCCAGAGCAATGTTCAAAAGACCCTGAATGTTCTCTATTTCTACGATGTTTCCATCCTCCCCGCCTAGTTTTGGGCCTAAAGGGGTTGGCCTTGGTATTCTTTTTGGGGGTCGGTGACTCTGAGACTGCTGTGGCTTCATTTTCTGTGCCTGATGAAGTATCCTGAAAAGAGGATGTTGTCTCAATCTCCTGCCTTTTTAATATAGATCTGGGTCGTTTCCTTTTATTGGTAGATTTGAAAGGAATGGGTGAAAACCTAACATGTTTGGAGCTAGACATAAAAGGATTCCCCCTCCTGTAGTCTTCCTGGTCCCTGGTAAATTTTTTAGTTTTTCTGGATTTAAGTTCAGTGTCAAACTTACGTAGATCAGTAGCCACCTTGTTTAACGAAGCCTTAAAAAATGGTTCTTTCTCATAAATTACCAATTTGTTGACTAGAGTATTAATTTCCTCTAATTCTTTGTCAATGGCCCTGTTATGGAACTTGAGCAATTCAACAACAAAAGCCATGGTTGCTTCTTACTGTATTTTATTCCATTTTGAATTGAGTTCCTCATCCGCATTGGTAACATGGGGAACAGTGCGAACACGCAGTCCCCTTGGGGTGATTCCCGCAGTCTGGTAAGCATTAAATAGCTTACTATGCCAAATATTGGATCTTAGGGATCTAAGATGTTTATTTAAGTTTCCAAAAAGTAGTCCACAGGTCAACACCGAACAAGAGGTATGTGACCGAATGGAGCAGGGGTCCTAACAGTGGGGCAGCATTACACAAATCCCTGACACCCTGCATCTGTATGACAATTAACCTATGAGGCCTTCCCAGCTGCTGTAGGTTTCGGGTCAGATACCCTCCGAATGGGGCAATGTACTCAATCATAGGTGTAACACGTAATGAGTACAAGGAGACAATGACCTACCCTGATCTAGATGTGAATCCCTGCACAAACAGGTGGGCAATGTAGAAGTCCTACCGAACCACGATAGCAACGTGTGTGTTGAACGAATGGTGACTGACAACCTGTGTCCCCTGATCCCTGGTAATTACCCCCGCGCTCAGTGGACTGCCACCCATATGCCGGACAGGGGTGACCTCGTTCTCCTTGACGGGTATGATTTTGCATTACCCTGCATTTAGCTGTAAGCCATGTCCCTGACAGCAGATATGCATATCTGGGAGGCCCCTTTGAAGGATATCTGTGTCAGATGTCCGTCCCACTATGGCACCCGGTTCGCAGTCATCTACAAACAATGTCGCCCATAACACCCCTGTGTGTGCCTGTACTGTGGAAATGTAGATGTAGAAGAGGAGTGGACCCAGGGCAGAGCCCCGTGGGACACCGCCTGCGACAGGCAGTAGGTCCGACATGCTGCCAGCAACTATGACCGCGTGGGCCGTGTCACATAGCCAGTTTACAACCCATCCTGCGATGTACGTGTTCACATCCAAGCCGATGGGTTTATCAATGATACCTGAGGGGGGTATTGTGTTGAAGGCATTTGCCAGGTCGAGGTAGGCTGTATGGACTGCAAGACCCCCATCAATGGCCTCGGTGACTGTCCCGACCATGCTTTAAATGCATGAACCGCCCCTGACCAAGCCAAACCGGGTTGGATGCAAAGTATGCAGGTCCCCTATGCCTTCATCTACGAGCCGCAGTATGATCCCTTGCCATGTCTTTGCAGATAGGTCTCCTCATGGTAATGGGACAGTAATAACCAGGGTCAGTGGAGGCATTGGCCCTGTGATGTGGGACTACAGTCGCCGTGCGACACAACCCGGGTACGTTACCCGAGGTGAGGCTAGAAATAAACAGCTGTCCTAACTGTGGGTCTAATTCCTCAATGAGATCATGGAGTACACAGTCGGATCACCAGCTGGTCCCATGGATGCTATGTTCACTACCCTGGAGAGAGCATGTTCCACCCGTGCGTCACAGAACATTTGGGGACCACAAACCGCCGGTACAGACATCTCTTCATGTGGGGGGGGTGTGGAGATGTCTTCACCGAACCTGTCAGCCCGTATGTTGGCAATGTGTGTATGTTGAGTAAACTCCACATCATCGTGAACCCAGTCAGAGCATATGTGGGAGTGACCTCCCAGGTGTCCAGCATAGCAAATGAAGGCTGTATGATTGTCAGCCAGGTCCATGGAGATATATCTGTGGAATGTGCCCCAGACCATGTCATGACAGCCTGTAGCTCTACACATATAATGACCAAGGGTGTCATACCTCACAAGGTGTCTGCTCTGCCTTGTAGTAGCCACCTCCTCTCGTTGTACAGCTTGTGTATGGCTGGGGTACACCACACTGGATGCTTGGCATTGGTACAATGAACCACAGTTAGGTAAGGGAATGCCTGATCCATGCAGTCCTGTAGGTACCGGCAGACGCCATATGTAAGTGATGCAGTGGCTGCAGTACTGTTGACCACTGGCTCAGGGTCCTTAAAGGAGACCACAGTAGTGTTCAGAATTGTGAATTCGGCCTTTGAGAAAGCCATGTGTATGGTAACCGGCAACACCCACAGCAACGGATGTCAATAGCAGAAGCCATTGTCCAAATAACATACATTAACTTCGGCATGACAATATGTATTATTATACATGTACTGACATGTGTCTGCTAATTACATTTGCAAATGGCCGTTAAGACCGTGCCAAAGTGCCCATGATTTACCTAGTCTGGAGGTGTCGTTCCGACAATAAAGTGGCGATACTTCCCAACTGGGACCTCTGGGGATTAATTAAAGCGGTTGTTAACCTGCAACATTGGATGTACACCATTTGGTTCCGGTCTCGGAAAACATGGTTTCCGTAGCACTACACACTATGGGTAGTCAAGCAGACATCCGCGATTGGTGAACACACAGCAGCAGTCAAACCCACTGGCCACACGGACACAGTCCGACAAGCTCTACACTTTACATATGCACATTGGTTTCCATTGTAGGACCCAAAAATTTTCCCGTACGGAATGCGTGCCAGCCTTCATCATCACCCACGTGAACCTATAGTCGTGACCACGTCACAGCTAGACATATGCACCGCAAGCATGTTCAATGTTGATGATAGCTGTCCATGAAATGCAGCACATATGCACAGAAATCCCCAGAGTTCCGAGTCCATAGAAGTGCGTCCACATCACAGTCCCGCACACATGAAGGATGTGTAATGGGTACTGTCGACTGTTGCAGTCAAGGGATCCTGGGTATGTAGAAACAGGGCTCGGTGTCGTTTGGCAGGTAATCCTTTGTCCCGCCCCGTGGGAGGGATGTGGGCATAGCACCTGCCTTACTCCCCACTAATAATGCAAAGCATCCACCGGAGAATGCTAAATGCAGGTGTGAAATGTGTACAGCCCTATACCAGTGTCCAGTAGGCAATTCTCATGGATGGACAAGCGTACGACCAAGATGGCACCCATAACTGCAAACCCGGTGGAATTACACAGCCGCGGTAAGGCATAACACAGGAAATACACATAGGGTCTACAGTTGACATTCCCCATACAAAGTTGGACTGCCGTGCGAACACCGGCATACACATCACTCAATCTGCCAGCAACAAAATGGGGAGCACTCGCTACCATACTGCGGAACAGATGGGCGACCTGTGGAACACATACTAATGGCACACCAACAACGTCAACTAGGATATGTAAACTATGGCATTCCCACCTATGAAGAAAACATGCTTTAATGAATACATAGGGGATCAACATGTTCCGGTGGTGTTATGTTGAAAATACAGTGACGGATATGTCCTATTGGGACGTCTGAGGTTTATTTAAAGCGGTTGCTAACCTGCATCTTTGGATGTACACCATTTGTTCACAGTTCTAAATCACCTGGTTACGTAGCACCACGTAGAATGGGTAGTCAAACAGACATCCGCGATTGGGGAACATACAGCAGCAGTCAAAACCACTGGCCAGTTGGACACAGTCCAGCAACATCTAACTTTACATATGCACATTGGTGTCCACTGAAGGACCCAAAAATACCTTCTAACAGAACTCCCTCCAGCCATTTCCGAACAACAGATGGTGCGATAGCCGTGACTACGCCACAGTTAGACATATGCACCACCAGCGTGTTTAAGGTTGATGACAGGTGTCCATGAAATGCAGGACATATGAACAGAAATCCCCAGATCGAAGTGTCCATACATGTGCATCCACATCCCAGTCACGCACACATGAAGGATGTGTAATGGGTACTGTCGAGGGTTGCAGCCTTGGGATCTTGGGTATGCAGAAATGGGGCTCGGTGTTGTCTGGCAGATAATCCGTTGTCCCGCCCCGTGGGAGGGATGTGGGCATAGTACCTGCCTTACTCCCCACTAATAATGCAAAGCATCCACCGGAGAATGCTAAATGCAGGTGTGAAATGTGTACAGCCCTATACCAGTGTCCAGTAGGCAATTCACATGGATGGACAAGTGTACAACTAAGATGGCACCCATAACTGCAAACCCGGTGGAATTACACTGCCGCAGTAAGGCATTACACAGGAAATACACATAGGGACTACAGTTGACATTCCCCATACAAAGTCGGACCGCCGTGCGAACACCGGCGTACACAGCACTCAATCTGCCAGCAACAAAATGGGGAGCGCTCGCTACCATACAGCGGAACAGATGGGCGACCTATGGAACACATACTAATGGCACACCAACAACGTCAACTAGGATATGTAAACTATGGCGTTCCCACCTATAAAGAAAACATGCTTCAATGAATACATAGGGGATCAACATGTTCCGGTGGTGTTATGTTGAAAGTACAGTGACGGATATGTCCTATTGGGACGTCTGAGGTTTATTTAAAGCAGTTGCTAACCTGCATCTTTGGATATACACCATTTATTCACAGTTCTAAAACACCTGGTTTACTTAGCACCACGCAGAATGGGTAGTCAAACAGACATCCGCGATTGGGGAACATACAGCAGCAGTCAAAACCACTGGCCAGTTGGACACAGTCCAGCAACATCTAACTTTACATATGCACATTTGTGTCCATTGTAGGACCCAAAAATACCTTCTAACAGAACTCCATCCAGCCATTTCCGACCACCAGATAATGCGATAGCCGTGACTACGGCACAGTTAGACATATGCACCACCAGCGTGTTTAAGGTTGATGACAGGTGTCCATGAAATGCAGGACATATGAACAGAAATCTCCAGATCGACGTGTCCATACATGTGCGTCCACATCCCAGTCCTGCACACATGAAGGATGTGTAATGGGTACTGTCGAGGGTTGCAGCCATGGGATCTTGGGTATGCAGAAATGGGGCTCGGTGTTGTTTGGCAGATAATCCGTTGTCCCGCCCCGTGGGAGGGATGTGGGTGTAGCACATGACCTACTCCCCAATAATAATGCAAAGCATCCACCGGATAATGCTAAATGCAGGTGTGGAATGTGTATAGGCCATAACAGTGTCCAGTAGGCAATCCCCATGGATGGACAGGCCTACGACCAGGATGGCACCCATACCTGCAAGCGCGGTGGAATTACACAGCTGCAGTAAGGCATAACACAGGAAATGCAGATGGAAACTACAGTAGACACTCCCCATAGAAATCCAGACCGCCGTGCGAATACCGGCGTACACAGCACTCGATCTGCCAGCAACAACATAGGGATTACTCGCTGCCATACTGCGGAACAAATGGGCGACCAGTGGAACACATACCAATGGCACACCAACAACGTCAACTAGGAAGGTCATAGGATGTTTAAACACTGGCGTTCCCGCTTATAAAGAACATCCTTCAATGAATCAATAGGGTCTACATGTTCTGGCTGTGTTATATTGACAATACAGTGGTGTATATGTCCTACTGGACCTTCTGAGGATTACTTAAAGCAGTTGCCAACCTGCAGCATTACATTAATACCATTTGGGTTAATCGTAGTAGAACATGGATTTCGTAGCACAACATAATATGTGTAGTCAAACACACATCCGCGATTGGGGAACATACAGCAGCGGTCACAACCACTGGCCAGATGGACACAGTCCAACATGTTCTACATTTTACATATGCACATTTGTGTCCATTGTAGGACCCAAAAATGTATCCATACGCAATGTCAACCTGCTGCGATCGGGAGACCCAGATGAAGTGACAGCCGTGACTACGGCACAGCTACATATATGCACCACCAGCGTGTTCAAGGTTGATGACAACTGTCCATGAAATGCAGGACATATGCACAGAAATCCCCAGATTGTCGAGTCCATAGATGTGCGTCCACATCCCATTCCCGCACACATGGAGGATTTGCAATGGGTACTGTCGAGGGTTGCAGCCATGGGATCATGGGTATGCAGAAATGGGTGTCGGAGTTGATTGGCAGATGATCCATTGTCCCGCCCTGTGTGAGGGATGTGGGTATGGCATATGCGTTACTCCGCACTAATAATGCAAATCATCCACTGGAGAATGCTAAATGCAGCTGTGAAATGTGTACAGCCCTATACCAGTGTCCATTAGGCAGTTCCCATGGATGGACAAACGTACGGCCAAGATGGCACCCATAACTGCAAACCTGGTGGAATCACACAGCTGTAGTAAGGCAAAACACAGGGAATACAGATAGGGACTACAGTAGAGACTCCACATACAAAGTCAGACCACCGTGCGAATACCGGCGTACACAGCACTCAATCTGCCAGCAAGAGAATGGTGATCACTCGCTTCCATACCGCGGAACAAATGGGCGACCTGCGGAACACATACTAATGGCACACCAACAACGTCAACTAGAAAGGTTATAGGATGTTTAAGCTATGGCATACACACATATAAAGAACATCCTTCAATGAATTAATAGGATCTACATGTTTTGTTCGTGTTAATTTGACAATACAGAGGCGGGAATGTCCCAATGGGATATCTGCGGATTAGTTAAAGCAATTGTTAGCCTGCATCATTGGAATTACACCATTTGGGTTCAGTGGCGGAAAGCCGGTTTACGTAGCACTACATAATATGGGTACTCAAACAGACATCCGTGATTGCTGAACATACAGCAGCAGTCAAACCCACTGGCCAGATGGACACAGTCCAATAAGTTCTACACTTTACATATGCACATTGGTGTCCATTGTAGGACCCAAAAATTTATCCGTACGCAATGTCAACCTGCTGCGATCGGGAGACCCAGATGAAGTGACAGCCGTGACTACAGCACAGCTACATATATGCACCACCAGCGTGTTCAAGGTTGATGACAACTGTCCATGAAATGCAGAACATATGCACAGAAATCCCCAGATTGTCGAGTCCATAGATGTGCGTCCACATCCCATTCCCGCACACATGGAGGATTTGCAATGGGTACTGTCGAGGGTTGCAGCCATGGGATCGTGGGTATGCAGAAATGGGTGTCGGAGTTGATTGGCAGATGATCTGTTGTCCCGCCCCGTGTGAGGGATGTGGGTATGGCATATGCATTACTCCGCACTAATAATGCAAATCATCCACCGGAGAATGCTAAATGCAGCTGTGAAATGTGTACAGCCCTATACCAGTGTCCATTAGGCATTTCCCATGGATGGACAAACGTACGGCCAAGATGGCACCCATAACTGCAAACCTGGTGGAATCACACAGCTGTAGTAAGGCAAAACACAGGGAATACAGATAGGGACTACAGTAGAGACTCCACATACAAAGTCAGACCGCCGTGCGAATACCGGCGTACACAGCACTCAATCTGCCAGCAAGAGAATGGTGATCACTCGCTTCCATACCGCGGAACAAATGGGTGACCTGCGGAACACATACTAATGGCACACCAACAACGTCAACTAGAAAGGTTATAGGATGTTTAAGCTATGGCATACACACATATAAAGAACATCCTTCAATGAATTAATAGGATCTACATGTTTTGTTCATGTTAATTTGACAATACAGAGGCGGGAATGTCCCAATAGGATATCTGCAGATTAGTTAAAGCAATTGTTAGCCTGTATCATTGGAATTACACCATTTGGGTTCAGTGGCGGAAAACCGGTTCGTAGCACTACATAATATGGGTACTCAAACAGACATCCGTGATTGCTGAACATACAGCAGCAGTCAAACCCACTGGCCAGATGGACACAGTCCAATAAGTTCTACACTTTACATATGCACATTGGTGTCCATTGTAGGACCCAAAAATTTATCCGTATGCAATGTGAACAGGCAGCGATCTAGAGACCCAGAAGAACTGATAGCCATGACTACGGCACAGCTAGATATGTGCACCACCAGCGTGTTCAAGGTTGATGACAAGTGTCCATGAAATGCAGGACATATGAATATGACTCCCCAGGTTGCCGAGTCCATAGACGTGCGTCCACATCCCATTCCCGCACACATGAAGGATGTGCAATGGGTACCATCGAGGGTTGCAGACATGGGATCGTGGGTATGCAGAAATGGGGCTCGGTGTTGATTGGCAGATAATCCGTCGTACCGCCCCGTGGGAGGTATGTGGGTATAGCACATGCGTTACTCCCCACTAATAATGCAAATCATCCACCAGAGAATGCTAAATGCAGCTGTGAAATGTGTACAGCCCTATACCAGTGTCCAGTAGGCATTTCCCATGGACGGACAAACGTGCGACCAAGATGGTCACCCATAACTGCAAACCCGGTGTAATTCCACAGCTGCAGTAAGGCATAACACAGAAAATACAGATAGGGACCACAATACACACCCCCCATACAAAGCCAGACAGGCGTGCGAATACCGGCGTAGACAGCACTCAATCTGCCAGCAAGAAAATGGGGTTCACTTGCTTACATACTGCGGAACAAATGGGCGATCTGAGGAACACATAGTAATGGCACACCACCAACGTCAACTAGGAAGGTTATGGGATGGTCAAGCTATGGCGTACCCACATATAAAGAACATCCTTCAATGAATTAATAGGATCCACATGTCATGGTGGTGTTATTCTGACAATACAGTGGCGGATATTTCGTATTGTGACCTCAGAGGATTATGTAAAGCAGTTGCTAACCTGCATCTTTGGATGTACACCATTCGGTGTCAGGTTTGAAAGACCTGGATGTCGTAGCACTACATAATATGTGTAGTCAAACACACACCCGCGATTGGGGAACATACAGCAGCAGTCAAACCCACTGGCCAGATGGACACAGTCCAACAGGTTCTACACTTTACATATGCACATTGGTGTCCATTGTAGGACCCAAAAATTTAGCCCTAAGCAAGATAAACGTGATGGAGGAAGCGACGCTGAAGGCGTAACAGCCATGACTACGGCACTGTTAGACATATGCACCACCAGCGTGTTTAAGGTTGATGACAGGTGTCCATGAAACGCAGAACATATGGGCAGAAATACCCATATGGCCGTGTCCATAGATGTGCGTCCACATCTCAGTCCGCACACATGAAGAATGTATAATGGGTACCATCGAGGGCTGCAGCCATGGGATCGTGGGTATGCAGAAATGGGTCTCGGTGTTGATTGGCAGATGATCCGTTGTCCCGCCCCATGTGAGGGATGTGGGTATGGCATATCGTTACTCCGCACTAATAATGCAAATCATCCACCGGAGAATGCTAAATGCAGCTGTGAAATGTGTACAGCCCTATACCAGTGTCCATTAGGCAGTTCCCATGGATGGACAAGCGTCACGGCCAAGATGGCACCCATAACTGCAAACCTGGTGGAATCACACAGCTGTAGTAAGGCAAAACACAGGGAATACAGATAGGGACTACAGTAGAGACTCCACATACAAAGTCAGACCGCCGTGCGAATACCGGCGTACACAGCACTCAATCTGCCAGAAAGAGAATGGGGATCACTCGCTTCCATACCGCGGAACAAATGGGCGACCTGCGGAACACATACTAATGGCACACCAACAACGTCAAGTAGGAAAGTCATAGGATCCTGAAACTATGGCGTTCACGCTTATAAAGAACATCCGTCAATGAATTAATAGGATCTACATGTTTTGGTTGTGTCAGTTTGACAATACAGTGGCGGACATATCCTAATGGGACATTTGAGGATTACTTAAAGCATCTCCTAGCCTGCATCATTGGATTTACACCATCCGGTTTCAGTTTAGAATACCCTGGTTAACGTAGCACTACATAATATGGGTAGCAAGCAGACATCCGCGATTGGGGAACATACAGCAGCAGTCAAACCCACTAGCCAGATGGACACAGTCCAACAAGGTCTACACTGTACATATGCACAATGGTGTTCATAGTAGGACCCCAGAGATTCATCCGTATGCAATGTCAACCAGCTACGATCGAGAGACCCGAAAGAACTGACAGCCGTGACTACGGTACAGCCAGACATATGCACCCCCAGCGTGTTCAGGGTTGACGACAACTGTCCACGGAATGCAGGACATATGTACAGATATTCCCAGATTGTAGAGTCCATAGAGGTGCGTCCACATCCCATTCCCGCACACATGCTGGATGTGTAATGGGTACCGTCGAGGGTTGCAGCCATGGGATCCTGGGTATGCAGAAACGGGGCTCGGTGTTGTTTGGCAGATAATACGTTGTCCCACACCATGGGAGGGATGTGGGAGTAGCACGTGCCTTACTCCCCACTGATAGTGCAAAGCATCCACCGGCTAATGCTAAATGCAGGTGTGAAATGTGTACTGCTCCATACCAGTGTCCAGTAGACAATCGCTAGGGATGGACAAGCGTAGGACCAAGATGGCACCCATAACCGCGAACCTGGTGTAACCACACAGCTGCAGTGAGGCATAACACAGGAAATACAGATAGGGACAACAGTAGACACTCCCCATACAAAGCTAGACCGCTGTGCAAATACTGGCATACACAGCACTCAATCTGCCAGCACCGAAATGGGGATCACACGCTCCCATACCGCGGAACAAATGGGTGACCTGTGGAACACATACCAATGGCACAATATCAACGTCAGCTAGGAAAGCCATACGATGGTCAAACTATGGCGTTCCCACCAATGAAGAACATCCTTCAGTGAATTAATAGGATTAATGTCAATTGACCATGGAATACACCTAATCAACATCAAAGACCCGCTGGCACCTTATGGCACACAAACCAAGACACACATAGGTAGATGAAACAGTCAACGTAGACATTCCGTCCACGACAGGTCACATGTGGTATCCAAAGGTTACTCCATAGACATGTAAGCGCTATCACCCGTAGGCTCCGTGAGACTTACACATAACATAGAGGCGTCCAGGCTTTATATATCCCCCCTTACACTTCCATGTGTTACTTTCTGTGCAAACAATGAACATGTAACCACAGCATAGAAAGCACAGACGCAATGTTAACCACACACACATATGTTAACATCTCAGAAGGCATCCTATTAACACATGTATCATATGATATTGTACTATGCGAATACTCATCAATCAAAGATTTAACAATGTATATGGAAGATATGCATAGCATATCACTGTAATACAGCGGTACAGAACTGAAAGAGTGGACAAATGTGTGCTAACCCTACATCTGTACCTAAACTACATTCCCGTTACGGGGCTTGCTCCACCTGCCTCTCAAAAGAGGCCTCATCAGTGTTCCATCGGTCAGCCCTGGTGTGTGGCCAACCCTCCACCTACTAATCCAACTAGATCCGCATTCTATAGCATAGCTGATGAGGTCCTCCCTCTGGTATTATAACCTGGGCGTCGTAAAACACCGAATGTAGACGTATGCCTTGTGATGTGCCCATATCCGGCCGTAGGCATACGGCAATCCTGCGGCTGCCCAGGGCGCCGCACTAGTAGGGCCACCTGTCTAGTAGGTGTGTCATGTAGGTATACCAAGATGGGGCACCATGTGCTGTGGTGGTGGGCGCCATGGAGCCCTACAGCCTAGGGCAGCAGTCGATCTAAGTCCGCTGCCGTAGGAGGGGTAGTACAGTCTGCAGGTATGTGCAGACATGCACATGAAACAGCGGTCCACAAGGATTACCCATAGTGGCGACACCTGCACAGATGGCTGTAGCGGGACACACACACGGCCATGCATACAGCACAGGTAGACATACACACACCATAACTAGGCAAGTACACACAAGGTGTATGGCGTGTACAGGTACACTGTCAGGACAGCAAGGATAGCTGTCTGCCACGATATCCAGCAGATGTCATTACGGTGTTCTGGAATACGGACAGTGCATGGACAATGAGTGGATATGCAGCGTACCACAGTTATATGTGTCAGCCGTGCAAATATGCGATACATGGGAAAGACAGCCGTCCATGCTAGAGCAGCAGTACGGGCACAACATAGGTACGTAGATATACAATGACAGAGATACAGACGGACACATGTGGCAGGCCCGGGAGTGTAATGTACACAGCATCACCCCACCACACCATAGCATGGTGCACGTGGAGAACACGCTACGGCGGTCGCCGACCACAACAGGCACACAAGCAGTACACGAGCTGCGTACCACCATCCACAAACACAGGGATGGCGGTGGGATATGAGTGTTCTGCGTAAACCACAAGGCAATACCGTATGAACCCATGCAGCTGGGAGCATGGACACACACACACATGTGGCAGGCATGGTGATTGACCACACCCCACATACCCAAACGCACGACACAGGTATGGAATGCGCTCGTGGACCACCAAGCACACCACCATCAGAGGCACATGTACAAGTGGGTGACAACATCTGTAAAGGAATGGCTGCTGATAGCCAAGGTTTGTGTTGCGAAGCGTCTAAAAGCCTGATCATCTGCAGAGGCAGCTGGATACAAACACACACACACACACACACACACACACACACACACAGGGAAGGGCCGGGAGTCAAACCTACGCCTATCTACATGAACTCACTACAGCATGACGCATTTACAGAACACGCTACCGAGATTACTGAGCACAGCGCTGTCAGAGGCATACTTCTAGGCGGGTGACATCACCCGTAAGAGAATAGCTGGCAATAGCCAAGGTATGTGTTGCAAAGCATCTAAAAGCATGTTCATCTGCAGAGGCAGCTGGAAACACACACACACACACACACACACACACACACACACAGGGAAGGGCCGGGAGTCGAACCTACGCCTATCTACATGAACTCACTACAGCATGACGCATTTACAGAACACGCTACCGAGATTACTGAGCACAGCGCTGTCAGAGGCATACTTCTAGGTGGGTGACATCACCCGTAAGAGAATAGCTGGCAATAGCCAAGGTATGTGTTGCGAAGCATCTAAAAGCATGTTCATCTGCAGAGGCAGCTGGAAACACACACACACACACACACACACACAGGGAAGGGCCGGGAGTCGAACCTACGCCTATCTACATGAACTCACTACAGCATGCCGCATTTACAGATCCAGCTACCGAGATTACTGAGCACAGCGCTGTCAGAGGCATACTTCTAGGTGGGTGACATCACCCGTAAGAGAATAGCTGGCAATAGCCAAGGTATGTGTTGCGAAGCGTCTAAAAGCATGTTCATCTGCAGAGGCAGCTGGAAACACACACACACACACACAGGGAAGGGCCGGGAGTCGAACCTACGCCTATCTACATGAACTCACTACAGCATGACGCATTTACAGAATGCGCTACCGAGATTACTGAGCACAGCGCTGTCAGAGGCATACTTCTAGGCGGGTGACATCACCCGTAAGAGAATAGCTGGCAATAGCCAAGGTATGTGTTGCAAAGCGTCTAAAAGCATGTTCATCTGCAGAGGCAGCTGGAAACACACACACACACACACACACACAGGGAAGGGCCGGGAGTCGAACCTATGCCTATCTACATGAACTCACTACAGCATGACGCATTTACAGAACGTGCTACCGAGATTACTGAGCACAGCGCTGTCAGAGGCATACTTCTAGGCGGGTGACATCACCCGTAAGAGAATAGCTGGCAATAGCCAAGGTATGTGTTGCGAAGCGTCTAAAAGCATGTTCATCTGCAGAGGCAGCTGGAAACACACACACACACACACACACACAAGGGCCGAGTCGAACCTCGCCTATCTACATGAACTCACTACAGCATGACGCATTTACAGAGCAGCTACCGAGATTACTGAGCACAGCGCTGTCAGAGGCATACTTCTAGGCGGGTGACATCACCCGTAAGAGAATAGCTGGCAATAGCCAAGGTATGTGTTGCGAAGCGTCTAAAAGCATGTTCATCTGCAGAGGCAGCTGGAAACACACACACACACACAGGGAAGGGCCGGGAGTCGAACCTCAGCCTATCTACATGAACTCACTACAGCATGAAGCATTTACAGAACGCGCTACCGAGATTACTGAGCACAGCGCTGTCAGAGGCATACTTCTAGGCGGGTGACATCACCCGTAAGAGAATAGCTGGCAATAGCCAAGGTATGTGTTGCGAAGCGTCTAAAAGCATGTTCATCTGCAGAGGCAGCTGGAAACACACACACACACACACACACACAGCAAGGGCCGCGAGTCGAACCTACGCCTATCTACATGAACTCACTACAGCATGAAGCATTTACAGAACGCGCTACCGAGATTACTGAGCACAGCGCTGTCAGAGGCATACTTCTAGGCGGGTGACATCACCCGTAAGAGAATAGCTGGCAATAGCCAAGGTATGTGTTGCGAAGCATCTAAAAGCATGTTCATCTGCAGAGGCAGCTGGAAACACACACACACACACACAGGGAAGGGCCGATAGTCGAACCTACGCCTATCTACATGAACTCACTACAGCATGACGCATTTACAGTATGCGCTACCGAGATTACTGAGCACAGCGCTGTCAGAGGCATACTTCTAGGTGGGTGACATCACCCGTAAGAGAATAGCTGGCAATAGCCAAGGTATGTGTTGCGAAGCGTCTAAAAGCATGTTCATCTGCAGAGGCAGCTGGAAACACACACACACACACACACAGGGAAGGGCCGGGAGTCGAACCTACGCCTATCTACATGAACTCACTACAGCATGAAGCATTTACAGAACGCACTACCGAGATTACTGAGCACAGCGCTGTCAGAGGCATACTTCTAGGCGGGTGACATCACCCGTAAGAGAATAGCTGGCAATAGCCAAGGTATGTGTTGCGAAGCGTCTCAAAGCATGTTCATCTGCAGAGGCAGCTGGAAACACACACACACACACACACACACACAGAGGGGCCGAGAGTCGAACCTACGCCTACCTACATGAACTCACTACAGCATGAAGCATTTACAGAGCAGCTACCGAGTTTACTGAGCACAGCGCTGTCAGAGGCATACTTCTAGGCGGGTGACATCACCCGTAAGAGAATAGCTGGCAATAGCCAAGGTATGTGTTGCGAGCGTCTAAAAGCATGTTCATCTGCAGAGGCAGCTGGAAACACACACACACACACACACACACACACACAGAGGGGCCGAGAGTCGAACCTACGCCTACCTACATGAACTCACTACAGCATGAAGCATTTACAGAACGCGCTACCGAGTTTACTGAGCACAGCGCTGTCAGAGGCATACTTCTAGGCGGGTGACATCACCCGTAAGAGAATAGCTGGCAATAGCCAAGGTATGTGTTGCGAAGCGTCTAAAAGCTTGTTCATCTGCAGAGGCAGCTGGAAACACACACACACACACACACACACACACACACAGAGGGGCCGAGAGTCGAACCTACGCCTACCTACATGAACTCACTACAGCATGAAGCATTTACAGAACATGCTACCGAGTTTACTGAGCACAGCGCTGTCAGAGGCATACTTCTAGGCGGGTGACATCACCCGTAAGAGAATAGCTGGCAATAGCCAAGGTATGTGTTGCGAAGCGTCTAAAAGCTTGTTCATCTGCAGAGGCAGCTGGAAACACACACACACACACACACACACACACACACACACACAGAAGGGCCGAGAGTCGAACCTACCTACATGAACTCACTACAGCATGAAGCATTTACAGAACGCTACTGAGTTTACTGAGCACAGCGCTGTCAGAGGCATACTTCTAGGCGGGTGACATCACCCGTAAGAGAATAGCTGGCAATAGCCAAGGTATGTGTTGCGAAGCGTCTAAAAGCTTGTTCATCTGCAGAGGCAGCTGGAAACACACACACACACACACACACACACACACACACACACACACACACACACACACACAGAAGGGCCGAGAGTCGAACCTACACCTACCTACATGAACTCACTACAGCATGAAGCATTTACAGAACACGCTACTGGGATTACTGAGCACAGCACTGTCAGGAGGCATACCCCTAGGTGGGTGGTATCATCTGCAGAGGCAATGCGTCCGATAGGGAATGAAGACAGAGTGCGCAGTCACGCAGCCTGTTACCATCCCAAGGTGGCCGTACAGTAACACGTTAGTGCTGCAGTCAGGAATACCAAATAACTACTGATCAGTACATCACGACAGGAATACGGGATGCACCACATGACAGTATACCCTATAAGAGGGCATCCGGCGTGCAGGATGTAGGCAGCCAATGTGGCATGACAGCCACATATGTGTCACCTGGATGGTCACCATGGCTATGCAGGATGCCATTGGCCATGGCTACACACCTAGTAGCAGACATCGGTGACGACTGTCGTGTGTACCCCCGGCGGGTGTACTGGCCATGCCTCTCACACCTAGCGGTTGCAAATGGGAGACAGACATGCTCACAGGGTATCAACGCAGTCGGGTGCGGTGTGCACTGTACTGTGTGTCTATCTACACAGCTGCTTACTGGGCATGCTCAGACACTTAGACTCGGCACAGAGCAGACATGCATACACATGGTGCGACAGCATGGGTGGCAGAATGTGGACCGTCGTGTGTGTCCAGCCACACAACAGCAACCCGGCCATGCCACAGACGTGGCCGTTGCGAAGGGGAAACAGGCATGCACCCGGGGTATTAATGCAGTCGGGTGCGGTGTGCACTGTACTGTGTGTCCATCTACACAGCTGCTTACTGGGCATGCTCAGACACTTAGACTCGGCACAGAGCAGACATGCATACACATGGTGCGACGGCATGGGTGGCAGAATGTGGACCGTCGTGTGTGTCCAGCCACACAACAGCAACCCGGCCATGCCACAGACGTGGCCGTTGCAGCGGGGAATATCCAGGTGCAATTAACCATGGGTAGGACTGCCCTACAGTTTGTTGCATGCTACAGACCACCCTCCCAAACCCAGGATACCTGCACAGCCATCCTGAGGACACTGGTGAGTGTGCATGCTCTCACAACACCGCCGTATTGGGTGACATCAACCACCCATACATAGACTGAGAACATTACCCATGACACAACACCCTACGCCACAGGTCCCGCGTGTTCATACACCTGACTGCTGTGAAACAGCCATGAACCATACCCACTAGGGGGGACGTATACCAGTTCTGCTCATCACACATGGGGAGGATATGCTCCACACAGGATGTACATCCCTCAATGGTGATGTCAGACCATATAGTGGATCCACTGGTAATCCACATCCTGCACCCAACACCGGCATGGGAGACCTAAGTGACGACCTCTCCACAGCAAACCACACACATCATACGACCGGTGTGGTACCCTACAAGTCCTCCATGCCAGTGGTGAACACAGGCCGCACTGCCAAAACCCTTACGAATGCCTTCTCTGAGCACCCCCAGGGATGTCTGCACCAAGCGATCATGATAACATCAGGACCTTGTCCACCGAAGGCAGGCACATGGTCTGGTGGACCCCAGCCACTGACAAACTGTACATCAACAGTTGGAGCTAATACATGACAGAGCAATATCAGTACCAGGAAGCCATCACCCATTCATACCGGCGTTAACATACGGCCACACATACAATCATCCAAGGCCGCTTGTGGGAGTGGTACTGCAGAGGGCACATGAGACAACCATAGGGCCTTCCTTAGCTGTGGTAGGGACATGGGTGGGAGCGCACAGTCATGGCCGGAATTAATCCAGAATGGTACAACGGTCACTGCACCCACAGACATTGTCAACAAACCAGCGGACATGTTCCATGCATACATCCCCCCAAGAGGGGACGTATCCATCCCACCAGAGTCTAGCCTCCAAAACATCTCATATGCCCTGGGTGATCTGATATCTGTTAGGCGGTGAACACAGCACCAATGGGCCCGATGGTGTCCCTGGCTGTGTGCTACCCAACCTCATTGAGGCCCTCACCCCACACATAAGGCCGCTGTGTCATGTTAGCCTTACTACGGGCTAGGTCCCCGCTGGATGGCATACGGCAGCTGTGGTCCCACTACGCCAGGGTAGTGCTCTTATGGACTGTAGACATTCCTGCCCTATCAGCTTGACAAGCCTTGTCTGCAAAGCTGCAGGGAGGTCCATACTGGTGCCCATGAATACAGACAGTGGTGTACAGCCAATGCGGAACATACCCACAACGACTTAGTCAAGGGCAGATCCTGCCTCCCAAACCTGCTCGGCCTGTCTGGAGCAGTCACTAAGGCCATTGATGGGGGTAAGTCGGTTTGCACACACTACCATGACCTGGCGGGAGCGTTCAAAACACACTCCACGTGGGACTCATGGAAAGGCTCGCCAGCGTACATGTGGGGACATATGTCACACGATGGTTCTCGGAATGGATGGAGGTCACACCACACAGGGTTTGTGTTCCTGGTGCCGTGTCAGACTCAAAGCTGGTCTCGGGTGGAGGCCCACAGGGCTCAGTCCTGGGCCCCCTGCCGTTCGGCATTCGACCTTCCAATGTGCATGCAAACATAGGGGGATTGTGGCAGACAAGGTATGCAGATGACTGCACACCGCCACCATACCCAACACCCCATCTGACACGGACATCCACCTGGGGCCTCATAGACATGGATAACTGGTGCCAGAGCCATGGCCTGCTGCTACATGCCAGAGAAGGTGCAGACCTACCCAGTGGGAAGGACATGTTCACCCCGACGTAACATGTAGGTGGTAATCCATTCAACATGGTGGGCGTGTTCATGGAAATGGGTACCACACCTGTCGGTAACCTCTGTCAACACACACAATGCCAATGTGGGTGGGAAGACATTCCACTGTGGCCACCTGGTCTGGAAGGAATCACATCCACATCAGGGGTGTTCATTGTACCCCTGTACACATCACACACCAGACCAATGATTGCGTACAATGGCACATCTGGGCTGTACCTAACCTGACACCTGCAGCACTCGGAAGGACCACAAACGTTCCACGACGCGGGGATAAAGGTGCTGGGACATGTGTCACATGCTGCCCGACCAAGGGGACTCCGGCTGTATACCTTCCCAGCACGTCTGCTCTGTGGTGATCTGTGCCTGACATACACGGCCATGTCCGACCTGGGTGACATGGACATGTTCCACCTCCTAGGCTCCAGGCAAACACGGGCACAGAAGCGACTGTCAGACACCTCACCATGAAGATGACTAGGACGTGCTGGGGGAACAGGGTCAACGCCCAGAGACCCCCTACAACACGGAGAGGATTGCCAGCCCATGTGAAGCAGAGGCCCTGACTGACTTTGTCCAGGAGTAATCATGACGTGTGGATGTGTGATCATAGGTATGCATCATCTCTGTGTCAGTGCTGGATGGGGGACAGGAGACCGATGGATGTGGTATCCTCATCCTAAGGGGTGTTAGCAGCCACACACACTCTGGCTAGGATTACACATGCCGTAGGGCACATAGCCTGGTATGTACATGTGCGCCTATGTACCTATGTAGGGGTCCATGCGGTTGCGGTACCTGTGCTATGCTGATATTGCCAGATGTGCCTGTGGGTACCCCACAACTACACGTGGGGAACTGATAACAGTGCTCCCAGTAGGCACATGCAAGTACACCATAATTGGCATATGGGTTAACTGAACCAACATGGTGCTACACATGTAACCACCATGCATACCGTGTACACAAAACAATGAATGCTGCACCTGCACTACATGGTATGTCTGCTGCATGATGTCAGTGCACGACCCACGTCACATACGCACCTGTCACCTGCCATACACAACCACCGCAACATACACATCGCGTACTATGCGGACACAGGTATCACATACACCTCTCACTATCTTGTCCACCCTGTGCATCAGAATATGTTTGCATAACCGTGCACCGATGGTGTAGCTCATGGTTCTGCGGCAGAGGCTTCATCATATGCACAGGGTGATATGTGTGCCACGGGCATAGGCTGTACCAATGGATGACATCATGTGTGTGTGTAAGGGCCTGTGCATTTACTGGGCATGACTGTGCAGAATGCATGTGGATGTGGTGGAGCCCTACAGTTGTGTCTGCTGTGTGTGGGTATGTGTGTACACAGTTCAGTCATCTGTGATGCCTACACGGGGTATACTTGGCAGCCCCAGACTGTACAGTGCAGGTGGTACGGCTCACTGTGTCCGCCTGCGGCGATGTGACTGTGCCTGCCTGGGGTCGCACGGGCACTACCGGGTGGAGGTATAGAGTGGCCACTCTCCGATGACACATGTCCGCTGGAAACGTGTCCACGCTGGGACCATCCAGGGCCACGTCCACGTGGCCTGCTGTGTCCTGGTGTGGTTGGTGTAGCAGCAGCTGCACTGCTGCTGCTACCAGCACTGTGTGGGTGGGCATGGGAGGTGGCACGCACACGTCGACCTGCACTTGGTGGTGTTGCTGGCCTACACCCACGTGCCCTACGCCTCACCCCTACCAGGTGTTCCAGCACGGACAGCTCACGGATGGCCATGCCTCGGTCGAGGATCCCAGCCATCTCACCTAATCTCCTATCCAGAACATCGGCAAGCTGCTGTTGGGCATTCGCCAATGACTGGATGTTCTCATTTAAGGAACGGATTGCGGACCTCTGCAGCCTCTGCCCTTCCTGGTTCTGCCGTTCGGCACGTGCCTGCGCCGCCATTACAGTCTGAAACATGCGTCTGGTTATACCAGCTGCTGCACCCTGTACGGCAGGTGAATGTCTAGCAGTGCTCCTCCTACGAGCAGCACCTGCCACATGCCTGTGTGGCACTTCACCAGTCATTACACTGGCAACATGGTGTGTACCCGCACCTTCTGCAGCCACCACACATTCCTGCTCGGTGCCAACAGGCGCTGACTGTCCGTCATCTATGGGCAATGGTGTTGTGGTATGTGTCGGCATCTGAACCGTGTGCGGGATGAAGGGGACATAAGTGTGATGTTCTCCAATGGCACAGTGTCTGCCCGTGACGACCCTGCCTGTGCCTCATGCACATGGTCATCACCGCTAGTATCTGTGGGGACACTAGCATCAGATGGACCGCAGGAGGGGAACGCACCTACAGCACCTGTGAATACAAAGACATACCGTAAGTTACATTACACACACGCAGACACACACACAGACACACACACACACACACACATGCGGACACACACACGCTGACACACACACATGCGGACACACACACATGCAGACACATCATGCATGTGATATTGCAGGTGGCATGCAGCATTCCCACACCACAGCCCAGTGAATGCAGCCCAGACATTAATAGTGGCAGTATGCATACTGCCCTGGAGTGCACACTACATCAGGCAGGTGTCTTTTAGTAGGCTTGCAGTACACACATTCATGGTAGTTTGCATGCATCACCGTGATACACCGTGTGGCCACTGGCGGGTTAACAGTACACATGGCTGGCGTCACTATGTCATGTACACCGCAAACATGTGCGGTATCATGTGGACATGTGACAATGGTGTCCCACCACATGCACCACATCACAACGGATGTCACAGTGCAGTGTTATGTGTACAGTCTACAGATAGAATGCATGTGTAACAAGGATGTCTGTGCAGGTGTGGTTGGTGTGAGCTGTGTACATAGCTGTACAGTGGGGAGTACAGGCACTGTGCCACTGCACAGCAGCAGGACACAGGTATGTTTCTGTGCGATGCGTGACCTGGACGCATTGCGTTGCCATGTCTGCAAGTCAGTTCTGCTGTTCAACAGCACATATATGGTAGACATTGGTGGCACCTCTAGTGGCTGCAGACAGGCATTCCATTTCTCTGGTGTACCACATCGGATGTCCAGGGGGTCCACTACAGTGATGAGCCCACTATGTGTGGACAGGGTGCAACGGTGACTACCCACTGCGGATGTACTGTGTGGCAACATGCCTGTAGGTATCACCCATGGCCATGTTTGTCTGGTTCATCGACAAATGTGTGTGATGGGCATCGTGCACACAGCCCTGTGGTGACCCATGTGACATACAACCGTAGTAGTCTGAGGTGTCACATTCCCTAAGGCTATGCAGACATTGTGGATGTCTGCTATGTCATGCATAGGTCATGTCATGGTGTGACAATGTTGCGGACAGACATCCACGTGCATGGGACATGTCATGTGCCATGTCACAACGTGTGCACCCAATGCAGGGGCATAGGTCACAGTGGTAACACCTGTGTTCTGGCCAGATCACAGCTCACTATGTGGTACTGTGTGCATACCGCAGAGGCATACCGATGCATACTACACATGCAGCCATTGTGGAACACCTCCACCATTGTATGCATAGCTGACTGCACATATCACACCGATGGGTTATGTGGTTGCATGCCGGTCTATACTAACGGTTGTATCTACTGTACATGGGTGGTGTGTGTGTCGGGTGGTGCAACCTGTATACCGTGACTGGGGCACACCCAGGTGTGCATGTCATACCTGGACACATGGGGAATATCGATACACTGTATCATGCCTTTTACTAGCAACAGTCTTACCTGCGACAGACCCATGTCTGTGCGACACGCCAGATGTACCTGTATAGGGACGACACAAAAGTATACACATTATCCATTACTATCGCCACGGTAAGCACTGTGCATGTCACATCATGCACCTGTGTGTTAGCATGTGCTATGCACATGTCTGCAAACACAACATAGCATACTGTAGTATGCATCTTGTGTGGCCATATACCTGGCATGTGTTGCTATATTATGTGTTGTACTATGACACCCACTCCTCGCTTATCATACAAACATGCAACACTGACTTACCAGGCAGCTCCAAGCTCGTTGGTTGGGAGACACCCACCTCCACGATGGATGCGAGGGTTTCAGCATGTTGTTCCATGGGTGTCCCCAGACTGGCCAGGAGCTCCTCCGTGGGTGTGAGTGGGGGCTGGGTTTGTGGCCCACCACCTGTCCCACCTTGTTGTCTGGCGATTGCAGCGGCACGCTGTCTCGCATGCCGAATTAGGTCTGTGCAGTGCCTGCGGATCTGTTGATATGTGCGGTTGTGGCCACCCAGGGTGTTCACCCTCCTGCGCATATCCTGCCACATGTCTTCACGTTGTTGTGCCTGCAGTGGCACGTGGCTGAACAGGATGTCATAGTTATCATGGAGCAACGGTATTATCACCTCATCTTCCTGTCGGCTAAAGGCAGGCAGCCGGGACCGTGGCATTATCTGTAAGACATAATGATGGTGACAGGTCACATTTACACTGCTGTGCTGGCATACTGCTGGACATACATTGCTATGACATGTACAACATCTGCACAGTAATCTCTGCGATGCATCATGGCAGTGACACAGCCGATGTGTTGCCGTCACACCATTGAGCAGTGGGTGTCATATCATATCTGTGTGTCACCTCATCACACTGTACACGCACCATGTTGATGTTAGCCTGCTGTGGACATGTGTACCTGCCTGCACCTGTGTCCATATCAGTTGGCACGGGTCCCCATGTGACAACAGTTCTACTGTTCACCTGGATGCTGTGTATATGTCACTAGACATCACATACGCGGCCATTATGAACATCAGCGGTGGCACTGCACACATACACATGGACACCTGCACATGCATGTGTTGTGCCATGTACATCCACACAGCACTGTACGGGTGTTGGACAACTTGCCACGGCTCACCTGTGTTGCACATGTGATACACATGGGACAATGTGTAACCATGTCACATTAGCAGGAAAGGTCATGCATAGCATGTGCACACGCACGTTGTCCACAGCAACACACAGCACCTGTAACACCACAGGGTGCATCACCGCCACATTACTGCTGTGGACGGTTGATAGTGACAGTGCCTTTTGTCCATCGCACCATGTAGGACTGTGATAGCATGTGCAGCCTTGCTGGGCAGGGCTGCATGGTATGGCAGGGTATGCCACATACATGGCACTGGGATGTGATCCACCTGGGGGGTAATGATATTGGCAGGGTGGCTGTCCATTCCATATGTCATTGCTATGTGTATATGGACATTACACATGTCTATCATCATGGTGTGGACACTGGCCTTATGCAAGGTAGGCTGCACGCTGCTTGGTGGGGGTGTGTCTGGTGCATGCAGGTATCGCACATCCATGCATACACTTTAACCCTGACAGGTGCTATGTGCTGCGATATTGATCAACACAGTGCTGTATGTGGCCACACACTGCTATCCCATGCACATGGATGGTTGCCTGGACTGACATGGGTACCACATATGTCTACATCCAGTGCCTGCTGCCACCCCATGTCTGCTGGTGCACTGCACACCGCCATCCCTCCCACGGGAAACGTGGTGTTGGGCACAGCATAGGTATCCATGTATGGGGACAGGGATGTTCACATAGCAGGGGCACTGATGGTATCGTCGATCTGACCATACACGTATGGCGCACCCTCACACATACAACCCATTCATTATGTTGTTCACAACACTGACACAGCTATACTGCTATGCGGAGACATTCACAGGCGATACATACACAGATGCGTGCACGTCCGTCTGTGGCATGGCCTGGACTATTGGTGTGGTTCGGCACATAACGTGTTTGAGTCGCGGCTGGCGCAGACCTACTGTGCACATGTCTACACAGTAAGCCTGTTCTACAGTAGGCATCGGTGATGTGCTGTGCACATATCATATCTGCACATTGTGTTGGTGTCTGTCTGTCCACGGGCCAGTGGTGGGACACACAGGGATATTGTTGAACATATATGCATGCAACCCTGTACTGCTGTACTGCTAGCTTCTCAGGTGCTAATGTGTCATAGACATGCACACCGCATCGAACATGTGGTAGTGGGTTGCCACCCATCCCCATCTCCTCTTGTGGGTTGCTATCATCCAACACCCTCTTTGTATTGTATGTTCAGGCTATGCACCTGTGTGGGGCATGTGGGCATGCAATGCAGTACTACGTGCCTTTGCACCCATCGCAGAACAAGTCACACAGGTACACTGGCAGCCGTACACTTCACAGCTTGGTGACGGCACAACACATGTTGTACACACGTAACACATGTCCTGTGGGACATGGTCAAATGTACAGGCATGTCCAACAGTCACATGCCACTGCTACCCCTACATGATGGCTATGCAGGACATGTGGCGGTACAGCAACTGTCACATGTACACGAGCAATGCCCCCCTACCTACATCACGTGGTACTGCCTGTGGGGCATGTGCGTCTGCATCCATGCTATGGCCATAGATGACAGTTGTACATCGATATGTGCAACATACCTCATTGGGTGTTCTCATGTGTGCATGTTCAACATGTCAACGCATTGTTTGTGTCTGTCAGACAGTCATTGTTGTGCATGGTTTACATGGCAGCCATGGCGTACTGTGTGTGATTCCAGGTACTTCATTGGGCTACCAGCATTGTACATTATCACAGCATATTCCAGCCATCACGTAGCCATCCTAGCTGACACTGTTATCCGGCCAGTGGGAGGTGTTCTGCCATGTGCACATATGTCACACAGTACGAGGGTGACTGACACACATTCTCAGGACAGGGTTCTGACTGCTGTGGATGTGTGTGATGCTGTCGACGACCATGACTGCGCCAGATGGTGACATCTGGATGTGTAACATTCACAACACACACCTACCTTCACGTAGCAACACATCATCCACAACAATGGACATCCCTGCATGAACACTGTGTGCAGTATGTCTGTATGACCACTGCAGGCACCACTGGTAGCCACCAGCATGGCTGCCAACAGCAGCAGTGTGTATCCTGTGTGAACATGGGTTACACCATTCACAACACACCTGTGTCAGATGGCCCTGTTGTGGGTCACAGTGCAGTTCCACACATCATGTAACAGTATACATCATGCACCGATATGTTGCGGACATGTGATCGGCTGTGCAACTCAACATATGCACACATGACACATCACCTGGTACAAGGTGTCTGTCTTACCACACGTTATTGTGACCACCCTGTGATGACATTGTACAGGCTACGTGGACTGGGACATGTGATGGCTCAAAGGTATATTCACCCTCCGGTTGTGTGTCTAGCTAGGTGTACAGTAGGCAGTGGTCTGCACACGGGGATACTGTACATTGGCCTACTCTGTCACTGCGACTGTTGACTATGCTCATACTGTACTTATACAGGCATGTGGTATTTGTCCAGTATGACAGTCGTGGTCAACCACACTACTGTGGCACACATGACCTGCGGACATCTGCCTAGGGTATGGGGCCCACATGTACATCTTCACATGCTATGCTGCCTCTGCAGCGGTGTCACATGTCTGTCTCCAGCAGGGCTGTCACAGGCAGGCACGGCATGCAGTGATGTGTGACAATGCTTGCACCCTCCACTGTGCTGCACACAAGCACTGCACACACAGTAAGGCACGCCTGACATTTATCTGCGGTGCCTGGGACCTGCCTCCATGCTCTGCACAGCACACCTGCCAGTCCAGATTGTACACAGATCATACCTCCCAGGCACATACCTGGACT
This sequence comes from Protopterus annectens, assembly GCF_019279795.1. Taxonomy (NCBI): domain Eukaryota; kingdom Metazoa; phylum Chordata; order Ceratodontiformes; family Protopteridae; genus Protopterus; species Protopterus annectens. The sequence goes on from NC_056735.1 coordinate 1,209,443,307, forward strand.
GCAACACACACAGGTGAGGGATCCCACATCACACAATGATTTACACACATACTGTATATTTTCCGAACACAATGCATCATAGGTACTCCATGTTCGGATACCCATGTTTGTGACCGCTAGACACATTGTGACACGCAACAGAGAGTACACTGTACACCACAGGTTACATGCTGGCTGTGTTGTCATACTGTACATTGCACCTCGGACAGTTGCTACTGCCATGTGCTGACAGCAACCCACACTTCCCTAGTATGGACTCCCATGTACCCACACATGCTTGGCCATGCACTACACATAGCTGGGTGACACATTACACAACACATACCATACCTACACTACCCTCGGCATGCACCATACCTCCATGTGTCTGTGTGTTAAACCTACGGATATCCCCCCTCTGGTAGATGAACATATATGCTTCGCGGCCCTGCTAGCCACACCCTGGACACACACCCATCGCAGCATACATGGTACATGTGCTCAACGGCCGGTACTACTGACGTCTGCTGACGGGGTGGTTAATGGCATGGCACCCCGGCAGCTGGACAGTATACGTGACTATGCTGACACATATCACAGTGCACTTCCGCTACATGTACGCAATGGTAGGGACCATGCTATTCCACACAGAGACATGGCGGTACTGGCCTTTTCACAGATGCCACGGTGGTATTCATGTTCCATGCACATGTGCTGTATGGGCGCATGTGCAGGCTGTTGCATGGTGGGTATATTCAAATGTGTGGGGTGCATCACTTGACAGTCATGGTGGGTCCTCGTGGTCCATCACATGCTCCACAGCTAGCTACCTACACATGACCGCCGTACATTGCAGTGTGGGCCCTCACGCAGTGTGGTGGTATGTCTGTGTTGTTTGGCTACATCCACATTCGATGTAGCATACAACAGTCACCCAGGCATTGCCAACTGAGATGTTGTTGGCAACATGCCAGCCAATGGGGTACCTACCAACAATACACACTCTCACTCACTACAGGGTTCCAATCCATACATGGACATTGCATTGTCCCTGTGGACACATACATGGTACTGCCATGCACACGTTATGTCCTAGGACACTGTCCCAATGTCACCTCCAATCTCCCTAGCTGTTATGTCCCGCCAACCTGGTTGGTATGTGTCTCTGCAGCAGCCCACTGAATTAACTGCTAGCCTATTCATGGACGTTGTGTACCTTGACCACCACACTACCGCATCTATCACACTACACATGGGTGGTACTGCATTGCACATGTGGGACTGCATTCATACACCCATGACTGGACCATTCAGTATGGCACTGGGGCACATCCTCACATCCGTGCTTCACACACTCATTGATGACCTCCATGCCTTTACTGGCACCCTTGTTGGGCCTCTGTGTGCCACAGCACGCCACATCCACATGCTGGCCACCTGTCATACCATTGCATGGGTGGTTGGTGTGGTACAGAGGGTAACAGATCAGACATTATCCCCACATTGCCCTTCAGCACCATTCCACATTCTGGTATTGCCAATGTACACATCCACCATCACATCATACCCTGTGTCTCAGGATGTTAGGCTATATGACTCCTGGACAGGTCACACAGTGGTGCAAGCATATCATGCTACCTACTACATGTCAGGTACATGTGGCATTACACAGTCCTCAGTCATGTGGCCCCTCATGTTCACTATTTGCTTACATACACAACATGCTGTCACAGAGTACTGTCCATGCCTACATATCCCACATCTACATACCTGGCAGCATTCTAGCTCCACCAGCTCATACTGCTAACAACCATACAGGTGTCGGTGTGGCAGATATATCGTGTAGATGTCATTGCGTTGGATACATCACACATGGTGCATACACATCACCTTTGCATAGCGACAGTCATCCACTGGGTATCACATGGATATTGTCCCCATACATGCATATCACATTGTACATGGTTGCTGTACACACACATGCCCCACATGGTGCTGTGGTTGCCATATTCCACTGTGGCGTGGGTACACATCTGCAGGGCCACACATATCTGTACTGTGTGTGTTGCTGGTACATTGGTAGCCTTTGTACCTGTGCCATACACACATCTACACACGGGCAGGGTTACAATAACACATTTGTGGTGTACCTTCCACAATGGCTACAACTTTACATGGCACGGTATAGTCATGCCGTGATGTATACCAGGCTCAGACAGTTTACATATGCAGATGACAGACGGGGAACACATCTGTACTCATCTGCATACCACTTACACAGGGGTGTCATCTACTCTGACATGGGCCATGTCCTCCGCATTAGTGATGCATGTAGTACTCCTACATGGCATTTGCAGTGGGCGGGGTGAATGAAGCGCTCCTGCATATGTGCACACATGCCACGTTGCTTAGCCTGGGCTTCTGTGTTACCTCCGCAGACTAGACACACACCATGCTGTGGAACGTAGGTCCTGTGCACATCCCACAGGGACACACTGTGGCACTGGTCATGTGATAGCTCCCTTGCTGATAGGGTGACACATAGACATGGTACCACCACAGTGGCAGTACTGTGTAGACATGCAGTTGACATCCACCTCTGCTGTTCAGTGGACACTACCATGGGGAGGTGACACTACTGTGTACATTGCACATGTGTTTACACATGGACCTGCCAGACGTCATTGTTGCACACATTGCACCTGCTACAGATCGTTTGGACATGGTTACTTGGTGTTCCTTCCATTTTGGGTGGCTATTCTGCTACTACTCTGTCCCATATGTGCAGGCCATACATATCCTGTTAGTGTACATAACACTAGGCCATACCTCCATTATGCATGCTATGCCTGTGATACTGTGTATGATGTCTGAACATATCCATCATGACAGCTTTACATTACACATACTTGACATAGTAACCCCTACTGCGAGGCATACGTGCACGTCGTGCACACATTACGTATGACATCGACGGTATATGCCCATACACATGTGTGCTGTGACAGTATACATACATGTCCTATCCCCTGCTGTGGCACTTCCTTGTTGGACATCCACTGCCAGCATCGGCGTGGGTGGTGGCATTGTTCTGTGTTTTGCCCCTATGGCAGCCCTTGGGTTATCCCGGCTGTGTACATGATGTCCCACTGCTGTGCACACGGTGTCCACAGTCGTTGGTATGCTCAGCGGGTTAGCACTACATAACCACCTTTCACCACTCTCTGCTTTATGGACAGGTATCTTTACTTACAAACACCGTTCACATACAGTGCAGCTTCGTCATGCATATCATGTGTTACACACCAGTACATCTTGTGGGTTCTACATACCTTTCCTGTGTTGACTTCCATATTCCGTTCGAGTCTCGCTAGATACTTTATTCTCACTCGAGCCGTTTGGTTGTATTTGTTCGGTATGAACATACAGTTTGAATATCCTAGGAGTCTTCCTTATATCCCTTGTCACCTGCGACATGTGGGTTCATCACACCAATAGCTGTTCCTCGGTGTGTACTTATGCGCATATCACCTGTGCATCTCCTCCATTCGTACAGTACGCGTCGGAACTAGGGCATGGTTCATTCCTTGGCTGGGTGTTAGTTATTTGCACTACCTTCGTGGGGATGGTATGTATTGTGTTATGTTATGTGTGACTGCAGCCACTATGTGTGGCGTCAGGTACATTTCGCTGTGGTGTTAGCCGTGGATTGTGTGTGTTGGGTATGGTATTATGTTCGACATGTGGGTGTCCCTGTCCTGGCGGCGTCTGTCGATGGCGTTTTGCATTCGGATGTGTAACATAGCTCTTGTATTCCTTTACACAACGGATGCAGGTATGCATCCGCTGCTGATAGTGTTTCCCATGCGAGATGTTGTGGTTATGCCGCTGTCATTGACTGCCTGTATGTTTTTGCTGCTATTGCGGCTTGTATCCCTTTGATATGTGCGATGGGGTATATCGGCGGCTGTGGGTGACGGGTACGGGTTGTGGGCCTTGCATTTATACATACACGGTATGCTTGTGTGTGTGCTCCATCCCTGCCTGGGGAGCTGCAAGTTACCTGTCTGTTGTTCTAGGAGTGTAGGTTTTGTTGATGTCGTCTGGTGTCGGTATCGCCTGCATGTGTGCTTCCTGCATGTATTCCTCCGTCACATCGGTAGTATATCTGCGGCTGTTAAATGTGCCGACTATCCCTTGGCATTTTGTCATGGATATTTACGGTCATTGTGGTCCTGTACTTGGGACGGCCTGTGTGCTACCGGTTGCCACCTATTCGGGTGGCGATTGCTTGTTTAACACTCGTAGAACACACAGCGGTGTTTACGGATGATACGTGGCCCGATCGGTGCCGGGTGGCACATGCGTATTTCCGCGGTACATGACTATTGCTGTGTAACGTTGCCGACGTATCGTTTTGAAATTAACATATCGGTGCCATACATACGGTCATGATTTGTACATGCATCCTTTGCATCTCATGTTGGCTATACTCCTGTGGTACATTCTGGGACATTTTCGCTTAGCATCATTTTACGTCGCCACGCGCCTAGCCAGGGAGGAGCTCTCAGTACTACTTTGTGGGTACTGCTGTACATACACCTGTGGTTCCTATACTGTATGCCTACACATGTTATTCCACTCCACCTGTCACATGTCACCTACATACACATTTTACAGTGGCACACACATTACACTCGCACAGCGGAACACACGACACCCTCACCTCACACATACACATACTGCCGCTGTCGCAGGGACGGTTGCACACAGTACCTACGTTGCCCGCATCACCGGTGGCGGTGTCTACCTCCGCCCTCATATCCTAAGAATATTACCCGCACATGTCCTGTTACTGTACCATGGCCTGCCAATCATCCCGACTCGCGAATATGCATTTAGGTAGGTTGACCTTTCCATGGGTGGCGTTCCCTGTTCTGTCCACCCTCCCGGATACTCGGGTTGTCGTTCACTATGTTTACTATGTAGAGATTTTGCGTCTTACTTCTCTGTCACCTTGCATCCCTGTGATTCCCTGTTTTACCTGTTGTACTTTATATCTGTGTATGTGTACATATATTTCTACGTGTGTAATGATATCTATCTCCATATCTGTGTATGCACATATGTACATATGTATACACCTTGCGTGACGATGGCAGCATACGGCTCGCCGTCTGCTGTAGGACCCGATGCGGTTGAGGTGTTGGCGTTCCATGCTCCGCTGGCTGTTGGGTGTGCAGTGTTTGGGTGCTACCTATGTTGGAGTCACACATGGGACCGCCCATACGGTACACATTACGGGCGGCCATGTTTGTGTGCCGTCCATTTCACTGTGTGTGCAGGTAGGGAGGTGTCAGTCCATGGGGCCTACGCTGTCAGAGTATGTGCTATCGTTCCCTCTTTGCCAAGGCATAGGCATATTGATGCGCCTCCGTCTGCCTACTGGGGCTGGCACAGTGTGTTCATGGCGCTGAACGCTCTGTGCCTGTGCTTGCCTTGGCAGTTGTGGCGGGCTTGGTGGCCCTACACCATTATGTCCCTGCAGCAGCTGTTTCCACAGGATCATATTATGTAGCATGGCACATACTATGAATATGTGGGCACATGTGCCTGGAGAGTACTGCAGGGCTCCACGGATGTATCCAAGCACCGGAACCGTGATTTCAACATCCCAAACACACGCTCTATGATTATTCTGGTTTGTGCGTGTGCCTCATTATGGCGGTCTTGCATGTGTGTGTGTGCATTTCTGATGGGTGTCATCATCCACGGCTCCAGTGCATAGCCAGCATCCCCCACAAGGTGACCTTGTGTGATGTCCCCCCTGGCAAATACCTGATACAGCTGTGAGGCATGCCAGATATGGGAGTCGTGGTAGCTTCCAGGGCTGCCAGCACACACATCCATGATAATGCCCTGCGCATTGCACATGACCTGGCAATTGATGGAGGGGAATCCCTTGCGGTTTATGTAGTGTCTACCCTGCTCCCCGGGTGGTGACTTGATTTCTATGTGCGTACAGTCTATCGCACCCAGTACCTCCAGGTATTGTGCCACACGGTGGAAGTGGCGCATATTGCTAGCCAACTCCTCCTGAGATCTGGGGAAGTATATATACTCATGGGCATTTCGTAACATGGCATCCAGAAACTGGTGTAGTACCCTGGATGCTGATGCCTGTGAGATGCCCATTATATCCCCGGTTGGCCTTTGAAAGGTACCTGTTGCCAGTATTCGCAAGCTTACACATACCTTTGTGTCCACTGGGATGGGCTCCCCTCTGTTGTCTCTTGTTCTCAGGCGTGGCCGGCACAGCTCCACTATTTGCTGTAACGTGTCCCTATCCACCCTGTAATGCTCTACTATCTCCAGGTCTTGCAGCCCCTGGTAGGTTACCCTTGGTCTGAACACTCTCCTTCTCCTCTGAGGCCTATGGTAGTTGTCGGCACCCTCCTCCGCAACTCCATCTGTCTCTGACACATGCCGATGCATCACGGCCACGGCGGCACCCAACATATACATTTTAAAAGTTCCCCGTGCGTTTACACCCTAAAGTGCAGCATTTGGAAATACGCGCTGTATGTTGTGTGCATTCACACTTTATACTGTTGTGCTGTACACCCGGTGATGTCATTGGGTGTGTCTGTGCAGCCGTATCTGTGGATTATCTTCCGTGTTTTACCGTTGGCACTGCAACGCTGTTGCCTTTGGTGTTACATTACACTTGCCTGCATTGGTTTAGCTTTACACCTTACCTTACTGTTTCTGCACGTTACACCTACTATTGCCTGGAGTGCATCCTGCAGGCACATGGCATATCATGCATTTTGTCTGCCGCCGCCGTTATGCTACCTCTCTACTTGGCTGTGCTGTATCGGTTCTTCGCTCTTTGCAATTCTGCTACATCCCCTACTTTCTTTGCATTCATATGCCTCCCTTTCCCGTTTTGCGGGATTCTGCATGCAGAGTTGTCAGCTGCCGCCGATTGCCCTTCGTGGGTTGATTGGTGTTGATTGCTCATTACGACTCCAATTACACTGCTTCCGCATTTCCTCATATTCTCCGCATCACCTTCCTGTATCCGTGGTTGTTGACAGGCGGCCGTCACATGACTGGGTTGGGGAACGTAGTCATCCTCGTGCACATGCATCTGTGCGCGCATTGTGTACTCTCAGCGCATCTATTTCCTCACACGCCGGTCCTGATGCTGTGATGTGCATTGTACAGCCCATGTTTGCTGGGCTCCAATGTGCTTCCTCCTACAGTGGCACACCCCTCTGCGATTGACATGTATTCCCTCTAGGCCACTCCTCGCTGTATTACCGCTGCGCCATTTGGTGCAGCCTTACGCCAGCGGGGGTTTTGCGATTCAGTATTATCTGCCTCATTTGCATGGCATTGACTAGTAATACATGGTTACGGCGCCGGACACTGCCGCCACTCCTTGGCAACCCTTGAGCTGTGGTTGTGGCTTTCCATGCATACTATGGTGTATTGTGGCTGTGAAGCTGATGTGTATTATACTGCTCTTTTATGACATTGTCATATTATTTCATTGTTCCGCACCTTCCATGGGCATGTCCTGGGGTTCTGCTGTGGTTTCTGCGTACATACCATTTATGTCATTATTTACATTTTCTGCATGTTTTCTTTTGACATTCTCGGTGTCTTTCGCCATTGGCATGTTGCACCAGTATGACACCTGACGTTGACAGCCTTCCTTTACTCCTATGTCATGTTTGGATATATGTAAACCGTTTTTTTTGTTTACATTGCCGTGCCCTTATGCTACGCCTGCGCCACTTCGTGAATCGCTACATGCCTTCATTTGCATGGTGCAACACCGCACATGGGGTGTTTAACATACCTACTCCGGAGGCGGCGCAACTCAGGCGTATGCCGGTGGTGCACGTGGGATTGGATCGTACCTGAATCGCTTGGCGGCCATGTCTGGCGTTGTGGCGCCTACGCCATGCGTGCACCTGGCGCAAGGTTCATGAATCCCGGGGATTGTCTAATACTAAGGACATGAATTCCACTAGAATTTTAATTTTCTCCCATTCCATACTACTATATTTCTTTATACTACAATTAAAGCTTCATCCTTTGGAATACAGGAGAATAAATATATGACATCTATGGTAAGGAAAGTTAAATTTTTATTCCAAATTTCAGTTTTAATCTACTTAAGAAATCCCAGGAGTCCTTGAATAAATGTTATACTTTGCTATAAATGTATTTCAAGGACCTATCAATCATTACCCCTAGTGGAAATGTTTTTGATTTACTACCAGATATAATAAGCCTGAATGGGGGATCTATTACATTTTTATGGATTTTGGGTATACTTATGCTAGTGGCCAATATTGGATGTTCTACCTTCACAAAATTATTATATATCCTGGGAAATTATATTTTCCAATAAAAAACTCTTCCAGATATAAATCTATCCGACGATGAGCTACGTTGACCTCATTTTATGAAATTACTTTGTAGATCCCTGTACTATTCAAGATTTCATACATTTTGTTATAATATTCTCCACTATCATATAATACTACACCTCCACCTTTATCTGGTTTCATAATACATATGTTACGATTATTTATAATTTGTTTCAAAATCTCCCATTCATTGTTACTCAGGTTATTTCTATACCTGTTATATTTGTGCTTTTTCTGTAGTTCATACAATTCTTTAGAAATAACCCTCTCCAGTGTTACCAAAGTCAAATGTAAAAGTGGATTAAACTTACTTTTTTTCTTTAACTCAACACTGGTGTTCTGGTTGGACTATTCCTTGAAATAAATAGCTAAATTGAGCTTTCTTAAGTACAATTTCAGTTCAACCAAAGTGTCCATAAATTAAATCCAGTTGTTGGTACATATTTATACCATTAGAAAATAGGTCAAAGTGTTCCTTTTCAAGCTTCAGTGAAGTATAATTGTAGATGTTAAACTACCCAGGGTATATATGACCCCTTGGTTTTGAATTATTTCTTCATTTTGCTGTCCACTCAGTACCTGCCCTAATACCTCGGCTTCCATCCTGACCCTTGTTTCTCCCAATGATTTATTTCCTTTCCTGACCTTCTCCTGTCCTGATGGTAATTCCCCCTTCTTTGGCCTCCCTGCCAAAAAAAGTTATTGTTGTTAGCCCTATATTTTCTTTGTTGGTCATATGAGGCTTGATTTTCATTTTGGTCATTTTTACTATAATATTCCTTATGGTTGCTTTTGCTAACGCCCCCCCCCCCCCTTACAGGATGAATGATATGACATAGGCTGCTCCACAGTTATCTCAATTTTTACTTCTGATGAAGTCCTTGATAGAAATATTGGATCTTAACATTTCTCTCTAAAATTCGTTTCAAATTACCTCTTTTTTTTTAAAACAAATTTGGGGGGATTCACCTACAATGCTAGCCAGGTTCTGGGTTACCCAATATGATTTTCCAGTTGGATTGTAGGATGTTTTTAATACCTGAGCTGTCAATACTTACTGGTCAGGGAAACACACCACTTCAGTCTGTGATTCTAGTATCAACTTCTTTCATCTTGGGACTAAACCTTTTAATTGATATAGGAGAAAACTTGGACAAATGATTTTGTATGACTGCATTACAAATCAAGTGTAGTTTATCTTCTGGGTAACCCCTTTCTTTAAACATCTTAGTAAGGGTTGCCACTTCATCAAGAAACACAGAGTCACCACTTGTAAGTCTGCTAATATGAATAACCTGTCCACAAAAAAATATTAAACTTCATACATGAGGGGTTGTGGTTACAAAAGTGTTAGTAAAAAGTTTCCTTTTGAAAAACCTTCCTGGAAATGGATTTATTTGATCTGCCCATTTGGATAGTAAGGTCCAAAAAATGTACTAATGTACCTTTTCCACTAACTGTAAAAGATAACCATGAAATCCTGCATATACATACGCACATTATATACATACACACACATACACATATATCTGTCTCTCTCTTTCTCCCTCTCTCTCTATCTCTGTGTATATATATATATATATATATATATATATATATATATATATATATATATATATATATATATATATATATTTTTTTATCTTCACTGGACCTTGGCAGAAAATGAAGCTGAATAGATGTGGGTTTAGCACTTTCGTTCTTACTTTATTAGCACTTCATCAGAATAAGAGTGCCATTGTAAGTCAAAGACAGTAAATAAGATTTAACCAATTGGGTGAATTCAAACGTTAAAAGGCACCACTTTTATTTGACCACTTGAGTGCCCATTTAATGTTTAAGTTCTCGTTTAGTCCCAGGGTGATGTCAGCATTTAGCAGTAGTTGCCACTGTAGCTCACACTCTTCTAAGAGGGTGTTGCTGTCACCTACAAAGGTCAGTTTTCTCCAGGATTAAAAATTTAAAGTCTTGGAGACCGGAACATGTACTGCTGTGTTTGGCCAGAGTGTTTTGGGGGTCCCAGTTTCTGATGGCTGCATTATGCTCTTTAATTCTGTCTGAGAGTTCCCTGGTTGTCTTGTATATATAAAAGTGGTTGCAATTGTTACAGATACCTGTATAAACTACATTTACAGAGTTGCAGTCATGGTACTCTTGTGGGCATACAGTAAATGTATTATGTGGAAAGGAGTAACTGGTACAGATACAAATGTGATTACATTCACCAGGTTGATGCATGCCCTTAGGGAGTGTTCTTTTGGTCTGGGATAAGCTAAATTGGAGTCTTGGTGGTGCTCAGATATATTTAAGGGTTTTTCTCTTTTTGAAGCAGAATTGAGGGCCATCACCTAATATCTAGCTAAGTTCCAGATTGCCTTGGATGATCCACCAGTTTCTGATGAGGATATTCCAGATGTGGAACATATCAAG